>NC_060888.1:631891-644391 GCF_014805685.1 Silurus meridionalis | reverse complement strand
ACACGCACACACACACAGTCATCACAACATCATTCACCCTGTATACCAACACACACACACACACACACACACACACACACACACACACACACACACACACACACACACACAGAGTCATCACACAACATCATTCACCCTGTATACCAACACACACACACACACACACACACACACACACACACACACACACACACAACCACAACCACACCGATTTCTGATTGTGGACAGGACCAACAGCTCCATGTTCTCTCCAGTCAAACTTGCGGGGATAATCCGATGCTTTGATGTGATCGTGTTGGGAAACTCGGTACGTGGACACTTGGTCAGGATGAGCCTGGAGATAAAGATCTGGGGAGAAAAAATAAATAAAATGTTATTAAAAGTGACTGATGATTAGAATGAAACACATTAAAATGTCTCTCTTACAACAAAAAACACTGAATAAAACCAAGTCATTTCTACACGTCACCTTTAAACTGTTGCGTGGAGGATGGAGAACTGATTCACTCCGTACACGGCCGTGTGCTTCACCTCCTCTGAGTGGGACTTCAGGAAGATCTGCCTCTTCACCGAGGACTGATATACAGACAAACATCCATCAAACAACACAGATTATCATCAACAACAACAATAACTGCTGTAATTATTATTATTGCTGCTGTTGTTGTTCATCACTTTATCATGTATAAAACATTTTATAAAGTAAATGCAGTTAAAATTCACTCAAATTAAAGAATTTCATCTGCACTTATTAAATTTAACTCAAATAAGTTCTGCACCTTTATATAGCATTATATGGATCTTAGAAGAGCCGACTCTTTCAAACGAGTCAGATCAAGCATCGACTCTTTCAACTCTCAATGCACTTCTCGTTTTTGTAAACAGTCTGCAAAATTTTGACATGAAATTGTTGTTAAAATGGAATTATTTCATCAAACCTCATTTTACCTTTCAGTTAACCTTCCACTGTGTTTTACACACATATCAAACAGACTGCTGTATGTCAGTGTAAATGCTGAATTATTTATTATATTAATAGTATTAATAATAACTACACTTTTCAACATAAAGAATGAAAATAAAATTCGCTAAAATCTACAAAATAATAACAGAGGGAAACCCCTCATTACAGGAGTCGGTTCTCAAGCAAATCAATGAGTCGACTCACCGAGCAGAATCGGTTCCCAAAGCGCTAGATTTCTGTCGATATTAAGTTGATGTAAATATGCGTGTTTTTGTGTAGCACGTACTTTTAAATTGATCCAGGCCTGTAAATAATCTGCTTCAGTGTAAGAACTCTGATTAAACAGCTGGTTTAACAGCTCTAATAACAGTCCTTTTGTGTCACGAAGCTCCTCAGAGAAATTCGCTGAAACTCCGACATTAAACAACAACAAACTGTAATATAATGAAACAGTAAACTGGTCGATATTCTTCATTCTGCGCTGCTGAAACCGAAATCAATTTTTGCGCTAAAATGATTTTGTTTAAAACCCAAACGTTTCCGCTTCCGGTCTGAACTGCGCTGATTTTCCGCCGAACTGTGCCTTTAGTGCAAGAATTGGCTAAAAGCGTCCCGCCCTCTGTTCTCTGATTGGTTCTTTTTTTACTTACCAGCAGCCGATTGGTCCGTTTACCCGTCGCTCATGTCGTTTCCCAGCAACCAGAGAGCGATGCGAAAGTGCAGGAGGTACAGCGAACAAGCGAGTTTGATCATATTATTAAATATATTAGAAATCATTCATAAACTTATCAGATCATCAGTCAGAAATATCAAAAAATGTACGCATCGTTTGAATAGAAGAGAAACGTCATTTCCGGCGCCATGTTGGACGGGTCAAGGTTTCGCTGTGAGCACGTGGACTCGATATAAACTAAACAAATAACACGTGATGCTCAGAGATAATTTATATTTAATGTAATTCATATTTAGATTTGTAATAATGTAAATAAAATCTTTTCTGTCTTTATAATAACATGTATATTACACATTTTCTCCATTTGTAATAATTATTTTCCAATTAAACAGCATCAGGTTTATATTAAAAACAAATGAACCATGAATGCAATTATTACACGTTTTAATGGAGCAAAAAGTAACACTGAATGTCCATCATCATCACCATCATCATCACCATCATCACCATCATTACCATCATCACCATCATCACCATCATTACCATCATCATCACCATCATTACCATCATCACCATCATCATTACCATCATCACCATCATCATCATTACCATCAACATTACATCATCACCATCATCATTACCATCATCATCATCATTACCATCATCACCATTATTACATCATCATCATCACCATCATTATCATCATCACCATCATTACCATCATCATTACCATCAACATTACATCATCATCACCATCATCATTACCATCATCATCATCATTACCATCATCACCATTATTACATCATCACCATCATCATCATCATCATCACCATCATTATCATCATCACCATCATTACCATCATCATCATTACCATCAACATTACATCATCATCACCATCATCATTACCATCATCATCCTCATCACCATCATCACCATTATTACATCATCACCATCATTACATCATCATCATCATCATCATTACCATCATCATCATCATTACCATCATCACCATTATTACATCATCATTACCATCATCATCATCATCATCATCACCATTATTACATCATCACCATCATTACATCATAATCATCACCATTATCATTACCATCATCATTACCATCATCATCATCACCATCATCATTACCATCATCATCATCATTACCATCATCACCATTATTACATCATCACCATCATCATCATCATCATCACCATCATTATCATCATCACCATCATTACCATCATCATCATTACCATCAACATTACATCATCATCACCATCATCATTACCATCATCATCCTCATCACCATCATCACCATTATTACATCATCACCATCATTACATCATCATCATCATCATCATTACCATCATCATCATCATTACCATCATCACCATTATTACATCATCATTACCATCATCATCATCATCATCATCACCATTATTACATCATCACCATCATTACATCATAATCATCACCATTATCATTACCATCATCATTACCATCATCATCATCACCATCATCATTACCATCATCATCATCATTACCATCATCACCATTATTACATCATCACCATCATTACATCATAATCATCACCATCATTACATCATAATCATCACCATCATCATCATCATTACCATCATCACCATCATCACCATTATTACATCATCACCATCATTACATCATCACCATCATTACATCATAATCATCACCATTGTCATTACCATCATCATCACCATTAACATCATCATCATCATCATCACCATCATTACCATCATCATCATCATCACCATCACCATCATTACATCATAATCATCATCATCATCTTTACCATCATCACCATCATCATCATCATCATAATCATCACCATTACCATCATCCTCATCCCCATCATCATCATCACATCATAATCATCATTACCATCATCATCACATCATAATCATCATCATTACCATCATCATCATCATCATCACATCATAATCATCATTACCATCATCATCATCATCACATCATAATCATCATTACCATCATCATCATCATCTTCATCTAATCATCATCATCATCATCACATCATAATCATCATCATCATCACAGAGCTCCAGTCAGGATCATCTCTCATGTTCATTCCCTGAAATAAAATAATAAAATCACAGAGAAATTAAAATTTTCACTTTCAGATGCAAAAAAAAAAAAAAACAGAAAGAGACAGGAGATGAACTGCCACACACACACACACACACACAGACGCACACACACACACGCACACACACACACGCACACACACACACACACACACACAGACGCACACACACACACACACACACGCACACACACACACAGACGCACACGCACACGCACACACAGACACACGCACACACACACACACGCACACACACACACACACACACACGCAGTGCTATGAGGTCACTGAGAGATATATAAGTATAAATGAATGTGTATATATGTGAATACTGGAGATATATTATGGATATATTGTGTATATATATGGATTAGTACTGAGGCGTACCAGGCGTGGTGTTAGTACACGTTTATACACTGCTTATAGACGGAAGTAACGCTGAATCATCTGGAGTTTGTGGCTGTGGTTTGAAGCTACATCGAGCTCATAAAGAGGAAGAGGTTCAGGAGATTCCGGCTCTGTCCCAAACGCTAATGTTCCTCACATCCTCTGCTTCACTAATCCTCATCATGTTTCAAAACTTTCTCACAACTGCTCTGTGAAACTGATTTGTGGGCGGAGCAATGCAGTACAAGCCCTGCAAATACTTTGTGATGTCATAATTTAAGCCCCACCCATCCACCAAACACCTCATATGCAAATAAAGAGAGGAAGATGATGATGGAATCTTCAGGAACCTGTGTGCTACGTTAGCCATCAAGGGTAAAATTAGCAAACGCAGGATGGAGAATTGAAATGATTAGCAAGAGTGTTAGCATAATTCTAAACAGATTCATTTTAGTAGCTTCCTCCTCCATGTAAGATAAGGTTTACATAACGCTCTTTCTAGCATTGCTAACACACTGTGATCGGTTATTAAACTCTTGATGGGTGACTTCATAAAGCATTTTCAGAGATTTCTTCAGAATTCATTATAATTCATCCAACAGAGTTTATAGACGTGTTATGGAGCTTATTTTGTGACATCACCACCATACATAGTTTCACCCCCAAATCAGTTTTTAACCAAGTTTCTCTTTTCATTGACAAAAAAAGACAATATTTTTTGGTTTTGCTAGCTGGCTAATCTATGAGTTTTAGTGCTTGCTAGCTTGCTGATGATTTGTAACTAGTTGCTGTTTCATACTCAGCCAATTAGCTAGTAGACTATTAACTAATTGTGCTGTTCTCATTGCTAGCGGCTCAGTGAGAACATTTCTACAGAACCCTAGCATTTGGGACTTGACCCGGTAAATCTTTCCACAAAGGGTCAAAGGTCATCCACCAGTCACGATTGTCCCGCGAAACTCCATCATGGAGCTAAAGACAGTGTTCAGATGACAAACACGGACCGAGTTCATCCGCAACAGAGACAAATAAAACCGACTCTCTGTAAAGCGAGAGTCCTCGAAGTCACATCTGTCCCCAGGGGTTTGGGCAAGCAGGGCACAGGGGTCAAAGGTCACCATGAGGCATGACCTCAGGATTTATTCTCGTCATACATGTCCAAAGACGTCTGAATATCTGGCAGCTCCATCTCACACACCACGCTGCGTGGAGATCCCGAGTTCCGGCCGAAAAAATGACCACCTGCAGAGAAAAGACACAAAAAAGGTTCAAGTTTGTAGTAAAAATGTAAATAGAGATAAAAAAACAATAAAATCCAGAGACAAAACTATAGAACTGAAACTGAAATATGTTTAGAGTGTCAGTGTGCAGGTTGTGTATCAGTACTGATCTACTGTCCTCTAAATAACAACATACACACATTACTGTCTAAATAACTGTAACTAAAGTGAGTGCACCCTCAGTGAACGTGTCAAACTGTGTGTAAAGTGTGAAGATTGTGTGGAGCACATCGTTCTCCAGCGCTGCTTTACTCCTCCTGGGTGTGGAACTCAGAGCTGCACAGGTTGTTGCTGGGATCCATAATCACATCACAGAGCTGCTGGATGTGAGACACATGGAGCTTCTCCACGTTCTGCTTGAGGCTCACAGGTGATCAATAGGGTTCAGGTCTGGAGACGTGCTTGGTAAGGCCTCAGTAAGGCAGTTTTCATCTTGTCGGCGTGTTTGGTGTCGTTATTATGTTGGAGTTTCTGAAGGGAGGAAAATCATCTGAGCCAAACAAGTTTATCTTCGTCTCATCAGACCACAGGACATAGTTCCAGTAATTCATGTTCTTGGACAGGTTTTCTTCAGCAAACTGTTTGTGGGTTTTCTTGTGAGCCGCTTCAGAAGAGGTTCCTTCTGAGCACTGATGAGTGAATCTTCTGCTTCTGCAACCTCTAAATCAATGCTGTAGCACTCATGCGTATGTTTTTTGAAGCAGCTTCTGCACCTGATGCTCAGCACAAGGACTCGACTTCTCTGATGGACCCTTGTGAGGTCTGTTAAGAGTGGACCCCGTGTTGGAGAACCTCTGTATGACCCTGAACACTGTACTGTAACTCAGTTTCAGGGTGATACTGATCTTCTTACAGCCTCAGCATCTTTGTGGAGAGAAACAATCCTAATTCTCACATTCTCAGAGTCTTTACCATGAGGTCCATGTAGAACATCTAGTGATCAGTGTGAGAATCGACTCGAAACAGCAGATTGATAACTGCTCTAATAACAGATACACACATTTATATGGTTTTGACAAGCAGACAAGAACATGAACATGATGAATAGAACATGTGGCTTTGCGTGTTCACACTTTTGTTGCCAGATATTTAGACAGTCATGGCTGTAAGTTGAGTCATTTTCAGAGGACAGTAAATCTGGTGTCTATTCTCCTTTAAAAAAAATACTAAAATCTGAGGGGTGTACTAACTTTTACACCATACTGTATTAAATAAATGTAGAATTATCAGTAAAATAAACAAAATAAAAATGTAATGCAATAAACTAACTATAAACTGTAATAGTCACAAATTTGCCAAAGTGAATGATATTTATACATTAAATTCTACATGTTTTAGTGAAAAGGCGGGGCCAGAGCACTTCCTGGATTAACCTGAGTGGGCGGGGCTTACACCTGCATTTACTCACATTATAGAGGAAATAAAGAATTATTAATAAAAAAATTAAAGTTTTAGTTTCACAGAAAATGTAAAAATCCATAAAAATTCACAAAAGATAAAAAACGATTTATTCCCAAATAATTCACTTTAAAAAGTAAATAATGAGAGTAAGACGTGAGTCTGAGATGCTGTAGTTCAGTGCTTTCAGTTTTTCTTTTACTCCATAAAACCAAAGAAACAAATTCATTCATAAAACCTTTATTCAAAAGTACAAAATCAGTTTTACAAAACATGTGAATAAGGAGAGATAAAGTGTGTGTGTGTGTGTGTGTGTGTGTGTGTGTGTGTGTGAGAAAAAAAATATTTAAAAAGCAGATAAATTGTAAATAAAGAAGTGACAGTCTCTCTCTCTTTCTCTATCCCCCCCCTCTCTCTCCCTTTCTATCTCTCTCTCCTCTCTCTCTGCCCCTCTCTCCTCTCCCTTTCTATCTCCCCCTCTCTATCTCCCCCTCTCTCTCTCCTCCCCTCTATCTCCCCCTCTCTCTCTCCCTCTCCCTTTCTATCTCCCCTCTCTATCTCCCCCTCTCTCTCTCTCTCCCTCCCCTCTCTATCTCCCCCTCTCTCTCTCTCTCCCCCTCTCTCTCTATCTCCCCCTCTCTCTCTCTCCCTCCCCTCTATCTCCCCCTCTCTCTCTCTCCTTTCTATCTCCCCCTCTCTATCTCCCCCTCTCTCTCTCTCCTCCCCTCTCTCTATCTCCCCCTCTCTCTCTCTCTCTCCTCCCCCTTTCTCTATCTCCCCCTCTCTCTCCTCTCCCCTCTCTCTCCCCTCTCTCCTCTCTCTCTCTCCCCCTCTCTCTCCCCCTCTCTCTCCCTCTCTCTAAAAAGTGTATAATTAAAGCCGTTTCCAGAGCGATGTTTAATCCTGTGTGTTTCAGAGGGAAATTCATTTCTATTTCAGATAAACGACTCCAGTGACCTCAATTCTGATCAGATCTTATAAACAATCTTCCATTACTGTTTAACCATTTTAATATTACTGGGTGTGTGGAGATGTGTGGAGCACTGTGTGGAGATGTGTGGAGCACTGTGTGGAGATGTGTGGAGCACTGTGTGGAGATGTGTGGAGCACTGTGTGGAGATGTGTGGAGATGTGTGGAACGCTGTGTGGAGATGTGTGGAACAGTGTGTGGAGATGTGGAGCACTGTGTGGAGATGTGTGTGGAACGCTGTGGAGATGTGGAACGCTGTGTGGAGATGTGTGGAACAGTGTGTGGAGATGTGTGGAGCACTGTGTGGAGATGTGTGTGGAACGCTGTGTGGAGATGTGTGGAGATGTGTGGAACGCTGTGTGGAGATGTGTGGAGCACTGTGTGGAGATGTGTGTGGAACGCTGTGTGGAGATGTGTGGAGATGTGTGGAACGCTGTGTGGAGATGTGTGAACAGTGTGGAGATGTGGAGCACTGTGTGGAGATGTGGAACACTGTGTGGAGATGTGTGGAGCACTGTGTGGAGATGTGTGGAGATGTGTGGAACGCTGTGTGGAGATGTGTGGAACAGTGTGTGGAGATGTGTGGAGCACTGTGTGGAGATGTGTGGAGCACTGTGTGGAGATGTGTGGAACACTGTGTGGAGATGTGGAGCACTGTGTGGAGATGTGTGAGATGTGTGGAGATGTGTGGAACGCTGTGTGGAACACTGTGTGAGATGTGGAGCACTGTGTGGAGATGTGTGGAACAGTGTGTGGAGATGTGTGGCGCTGTGTGGAGATGTGTGGAACAGTGTGTGGAGATGTGTGGAGATGTGGAACACTGTGTGGAGATGTGTGGAACGCTGTGTGGAGATGTGTGGAGCACTGTGTGGAGATGTGTGGAGCACTGTGTGGAGATGTGTGGAACAGTGTGTGGAGATGTGTGGAACAGTGTGTGGAGATGTGTGGAACAGTGTGTGGAGATGTGTGGAGATGTGTAGAACACTGTGTGGAGATGTGTGGAACGCTGTGTGGAGATGTGTGGAACGCTGTGTGGAGATGTGTGGAGCGCTGTGTGGAGATGTGTGGAACGCTGTGTGGAGATGTGTGGAGCACTGTGTGGAGATGTGTGGAACAGTGTGGAGATGTGTGGAACACTGTGTGGAGATGTGTGAACACTGTGTGGAGATGTGTGGAACGCTGTGGAGATGTGTGGCGCTGTGTGGAGATGTGTGGCGCTGTGTGGAGATCTGTGGAGCGCTGTGTGGAGATGTGAGCACTGTGTGGAGATGTGTGGAACACTGTGTGGAGCACTGTGTGGAGATGTGTGGAACACTGTGTGGAGATGTGGAACACTGTGTGGAGCACTGTGTGGAGATGTGTGGAACACTGTGTGGAGATGTGTGGAACACTGTGTGGAGATGTGTGGAACAGTGTGTGGAGATGTGTGGAGATGTGTGGAGATGTGTGGAACACTGTGTGGAGATGTGTGAACACTGTGTGGAGCACTGTGTGGAGATGTGTGGAACACTGTGTGAGCACTGTGTGGAGATGTGTGGAACACTGTGTGGAGATGTGTGGAACACTGTGTGGAGATGTGGAACAGTGTGTGGAGATGTGTGGAGATGTGTGGAGATGTGTGGAGATGTGTGGAACACTGTGTGGAGATGTGTGGAACACTGTGTGGAGCACTGTGTGGAGATGTGTGGAACACTGTGTGGAGCACTGTGTGGAGATGTGTGGAACACTGTGTGGAGATGTGTGGAACACTGTGTGGAGATGTGTGGAACACTGTGTGGAACACTAATTATTAGAAGTTCACGTGTTTATAATTTTTAAATTATTATTATTATTATTTTGTAACGTTATTTTGTGCTGTATACTGCACGCTTTACACCGCACTGAGACGGAGACGGAGACGGAGACTATCAGGGTACAAAAATAAATACAAAAATAAAAAACGACGTTTGTTGTAAATCAGTTGAATAAAACTTTAATGATGTCTTTGAAAAGACAAATAAAACGTGAAAATGAAACAGGAGTATAAAGAATAAAACCGATATAAGACACGGCGTCTCAGGAGAAGAAACAGATATAAAAACATCAATTCTGATTATGTCAAATGGAAATATTATGTAAAATGACGTCCATCTTCACGCCGTGTCTAATCTGAAACACAGAAAACCCCAATGTTTTAATATTCTAAAGTAATATTCATAAATCATACAACATTAAACTCTACATAAATAAAGACATCAGAACTCATTTCTTTATTAGATCTTCAGGATGATAATAATCAGAAGATGTTGAAGATGAAGTACTCACGCTGAGGACTCGGAGCTGCTGCCGGTGGCTCGGATGATCATGTAGCACAGCGTTAAAACACTGAGGACGGCGAAGCTGCCCACAATAAACCACTCTTCTGTTAACAGAGTAAAAGGAGGCGGGGTCACTTTCAGAAGTGGGCGGAGTCTTGAGAGGCGAAAGGGTCCATTGAAGCAGAAGTGAAGAGAGAAGAAAAAGCAGGAGAAGCGCAGGAAGGAGAGAGCGAGTGAAGAGATTCACACGGCTGGAGAGAGAAACAGTCCACCAATCACAACCCTCCTCCAACAGCCAATAAGAACGAACGGTTATCTCACTATGTGCCACGCCTCCAAAGTGGGATATAAGGGACAACAGCGGAGTGAAGGGACTTTAGTAAAAACTTCTGTTGTTCTCACAAAACGCACAATTTATGTAACCAAGCATCAGCCAATCAGAGAGTCTGAAAATACATTTTTAACATCAAGCCCCGCCCACAAACTACAAGAACTCCAGATTAGATCTGAGTTTACGTCCTTCTAAAGTGTTTACATGTTTTTACGCAGTCAGACGTACAAACTCCGCCTCCTGAACTACGACTGGCGAAAGTTTTCACTCGCAGGAAACGTGTCGATGTGATATCTCTGAAATTCGGTCACGTGACCACAGAGATGGTTGCCATAGAAACCGGTGAAACTGGAGTACCGATGGTGATGTAGGTTATAAAGAGCAGAGGGAGCTGAAGGAGAGAGAGAAAAGCAGAGAAACCTAGCACTGCATGCTGTGTGTGTGTGTGTGTGTGTGTGTGAGCGAGAGGAAAAAAAGTAAAGATATGAAAATCTGCTGATCATCAGGGAGGAGATCTGACCATCACTTATTATTATTATTATGATGATGATGATGAAGGAAGTAGGAATGAAGTGTCTCTTACTGGTGACGGCGATGTTGATCTCCCCGGTGCGGTGTGTGTGCGTGTGTGTGTGTGAGAGCTCTGACTCGGACAGTAGTTGGGATGAGCCGGAGCGTGTGAGCGGCTCCACGCTGACGCTCGTCTCAGACGACACGTCCATAAGCGCCACCCGCTGGCTGGAGGAGTGAGTGCGTGTCATCCGCTCCATATCGAATGCTACATTATCTACACACTGCAGGTTGGGCTAGAACACACACACACACACACACACACACACACACACACACACACACACACACACACACACACACACACACACACACACACACACACACACACACACACACACACACACAAACACAGTTATTTTATTGGATAGGTGCCACTCTTCAAATATTTTCCTTTATGAGCAAAAACAAAAAACACAACAGGAATATCTCTCAGGCGCAGTAATTCATTTCAACAAATTTCAAAAGAGTGAAAAAATAATAATCATACACACACGTGGTGTATCTCAGAACTAAATAAACATCCATAATTATATTGTTTGTTGCTTTTTTTTGTAAAGAAATGAATAAAATCCACTCCATAAAATCGCACGATGAAGAAGATAATTATACAATATGTAAATCATCTATTGTTGTAAAGCCTGAAACAGCAGAGTAAAATATACCACTCTCTTTTAGATCTTTATAATTACTGTGGTCTTCAGTTCATCAGATTCTGAAACACAAAACTGATTCTGCAGAAAATATTTTTTTATTCTCAAAGTGCCCACTGGAGGGCAGTAGAGTTTAATAGTTTGGGACAGGAGTCACACCCTGAAAATAACCTCAACACTACAGCTTTAATCACATAGTGTGTGTGTGTGTGTGTGTGTGTGTGTGTGTGTGTGTGTGTGTGTGTGTGTGTGTGTGTGCGAGCTCACCATTATGCCCAGAGCTTTGAGGATGTTGAGTTTACACATGGGGCAGGTACAGTGTTCGTTTAGCCATGGATCCACACACATCTTATGGAAAACATGTCTAAAGAACAGAAAAGACAAAAGAAAATGGTAATTTCTGTTCTCCTGAAATCTATAAGCCCCTCCTCCTATCATTCTGAGATCTAGAAGCTCCTCCTCTTATCATTTTAAGATTTAGAAGCTCCTCATCTGGACATTCTGAGATTTATAAGCTCCTCCTCCAAACATCAAGAGATCTACAAGCCCCTCCTCTTGATATTCTGAGATCTACAACCTTCTTGAACAGAAGCGTTTTGTGCATGGATATTGTCTGCTCTGGGTTTAATCTGGTTGTTCCATCTCAGGCACTCGAGTGCTGTATAATTCCATATGCAACTGGATCTGTGATGTTTTAAGCAGCAGGTCTCCGTCTGTAAATAAAGGAGATGTTTCCTCATCATAACTCACACTAAGCACTGACTCACCACAGAGTCCATTACTGCTCTCTCTCTCTCTCCTCACAGGACCTCAGAGCTCTGACCACATTATTAAACATCAC
>NC_060888.1:621891-626891 GCF_014805685.1 Silurus meridionalis | reverse complement strand
TTTTTCTCTCTTTTTCCAGGAAGCTCCTCTTTTCAGGATGCTATTTGCATCACTCGCTCGTGTCCTGTGTTTTCTCTCTGACCAAGGTGACTGTGTAGAGACGTGTTGGGTTTCTAATGGTGTTTCTCGCTCAGCATTTCACCACCATCGACCGTGTGTGTGTGTGTGTGTGTGTGTGTGTGTGTGTGTGTGTGTGTGTGTGTGTGTGTGAGAGAAAGAATAAAAAAGTATATACATTTCTTTGAATAAATGTACAGAAACATGTGTACACACAGACAGAATGTTTCTTCTCACATCTTATTATGAATATTAATGAATGGGTGTGTCTTTAGTCTTATATAAGGAAATATGGGCGTGCCTTGAATGATATATTGCATTGTGGGTGTTTCTCTAAATCCCTATACGGTTTTGAGAACTTCTAAATGTAGGTTCTTTATGAAAACATATGCTGATAAATGAATAATAAAAATGTATTTAGGTACATGATGTACAGCTTCTCATCAGTTCGGTGGTAGGTACAGCTGGTCACCATGGTTGCACACTGTTCCTGACTCTAGTTGTACTGTTAATAATAGTCCTAACTATTTGAAGGGATACATTTTCATTTGATGTATTTTTTGCACAAGCTTTTATTTCTTTAACTCTTGTTAACATTTCATGTCTTTTAAGACTAAATAATAAAATAAAGGAGTGTAAATACTTACAGTGACATTATACATTAAACATTAAAGCATATTCACAGTGTTTATGTCTGTCTGTATCATAACCTTACAGTCAGCTGTAAATCTCTCGCTCTCTCTTTCTCCCTTTATCTAGCTCTCTATCCCTATCTTTTTCTTTCCCAGATGGAGGGATTCAGTTTCGTTCATTCCTCCTCCAAGGCTGCTGATGTTTTATTCATGGCTGTAGAGTAATGACCTTGAGCAGAATCTGATCATCTCATCTCATCTCATCTCATCTCATCTCTCTCTCCCATTCATCCTCTCCTGAGCACTTGAGTTGAAACTAAACCTGCCTCTATGAGAACCACTTCACAGAGGCTCTTGACTTTAAACCCACTCGGACATTTGACCAGAAGAGATCTACTGGTGCTTTAATGCTCTTCAGACCATCATTTATGAACTGATACTTTAGTTATAATTTCACTGCTTCATATTTCTTTTGTGCTCAGGGTTTTTTCTTTTCGAACTTGTTAAGTCACAGCTTTACCTCTGACTTTTACAGTTCAGAATTCAGCAGTCAGAGTTCTCACAAGGTCGAGAAAATATCACCATATAACCCCAATCTTCTCGTCCCTACACTGGCTTCCTGTTAAGCTTCAAATCCACTACAAACTACTGCTTCTCACTTATGAAACACTAAATGTTTTATCTCCATGTATCTCCAGTCATCTAACACGCTACAATCCGTCACGCTCCCTGAGATCTCAAAACTCTGGACTTCTAGTAGTTCCTAGAATAGCAAAGTCCACTAAAGGTGGTAGAACATTCTCACATTTAGCTCCTAAACTCTGGAATAGTCTTCCTGACAGTGTTCGGGGCTCAGACACACTCTCCCAGTTTAAGTGCAGATTAAAGACGTATGTTTTTAGCGAGTTCTACACATAACACACATCACATCATAACCTTGTGCTCCAGAACATCTGATCACATCACATTATCAACTTGTGCTGTTAATATCATGAACAGCAGCTACGCTAATTCCTCTCCACTGCTTCTCTTTCTTTCCCCATCCGAGGCTTCCTGAGGTTGCTCCAGCTCCAGTCACGTCCCACCTAATGAAGATTATGGACCTTTAAAGAAGTAGATGCCTTCAAACATCCCGAACCATCTAGAGACGTACCAGTGCCAATTAGATCCCACCTCATGTGGAGTTTGGACACTGGACCTCCTGGAGTGTTTAAAGGCTCTGGCATGGAGAAGCTGGTGTTGGATCTGTGATGATCTCAGATGTTGAGCTATTTTATGAGTTGCTCAGTAGCTCCTGGTTCTACAACGTCAACTGACTGTATAAGACTGTAGAAAGATCATCAGTCATAATCATACACTCCAGTGCTCATGTTAGTTCTCACTCTCCAGTGTTCTGTAGTGTTTAAAGACTATAATCACACTCTTGATGTCACCCAAATGAGGATGAGGTTCTGCTTTTGAGTCTGGTTCCTCTCAAGGTTTCTTCCTCATAACATCTAACAGAGTTTTTCCTTGCCCTCCTTGTTCTTCCTGCTTTAAAACAATGTCTACTGTGAAAGCGCTATAGAAATAAACTTGACTTGTTATAAAGTGCTGACACTGGAGACTCCTTCCTTCCATGTAACAGAAATCTCCATACAGCATTTTTACTTTTTTTCGTTATCAGTGGAGCGTGTGCTGCACATGTCTGTGTGTATAAGTCGTTACTATAGAAACGATTCATATAAAAATGTGGAAACAGTGGTGGTGATGTCAGTAAACAGTTCCTCACCTTGTCACCTCGCTTCACTGTCCGAGTCGTCAATTTACTGATGGCTTTCTTCGCAGCGTCTCCAAGCCGTCGCTACGTTCAACAGCAAAAACAAAACAATTAAATAAAACAATGAATTAAGAAATCTTTTATTATTTTTAATTGTGTAGTATATCCTAAAAACTATTTGTGTGTGTGTGTGTGTGTGTGTGTGTGTGTGTGTGTGTGTGTGTGTGTGTGTGTGTGTGTGTGTGTGTGTGTGTGTGTGTGTGTTACCTGACTCCGATCTCGTGCGTTTGTATCTCTAATCTTCTGGATGAAGTAGAAGATGAGCCAGGCGGAGGAGATGATCATCAGGACGATGAAGGAGATAGAGACGAACACCAGTGAGCCGCGATTCAGGTTCTTCACTGGACCTCGAGAACCGACTGAGACTGAAACCCACACAGTCTCGTTTTTCTCCACGAAAGACAGCAGGTCTTTGCCCAATGACTCTGTAATCATCACTGCCACCGTGTCCCCGGTGCCTACACCCCCACACACACACGCACGCACGCACGCACGCACACACACACACACACACACACACACACACACACAGGTACACACACAGGTACACACACACACACACACACACCTTCATAAGATGTGGTTGTCTAATATAATATAATTATGTAAATGTACACTGTGACACTGTCTCACATGTGGGCGTGTCTTAGTGAGGACATGGGGAATGTGACTGTTTAAAGTGAAGAGCTCTGATTGGATGTAAATTAATTTGCTTCGCAATGCATCATTTTTTAAAACATTTACATCTGTAAAAAAACTACAGTAACTACTGTAATTATGAGTTCTGTAGATGCACTTTACTTTTACTATTATTTAAAAAGTGCCCAATAATTTATGATTAATATTTTCGATGTAAATTGATTTCTCGTTTAGTATTTAGTAACTGTATCGTATAGTTGGTTCTGCATTAAGATGTGAATCGCATTGGCCTCCGTTATGGAGATGCACAACCCTAATATCTATCTATCTATCTATCTATCTATCTATCTATCTATCTATCTATATATATATATATATATATATATATATCATCTGGAATAGGACGACCGGAACGACTGGAATACTGTTAAACACTCCTCCCCCACATTCCTGTGATCTTTTAGTTTGTCATTTGATTGAAAGTCTCTGTTCACCCCTGAGGGCATTAAACTACTCCAGAGTTTAAAATTTATCTACAACATCCTCTTGTAAAAAGCTCTCCATCAGCAGTGTCCATGACCCAAAACTGTTCATGTCCTAAACATGCGTTTATCAAACACGCTCTGCTCCATGCCGAGGCCACGACCATAAATACACAAACAGGGATTAAAACAATACAGTGTTAACAACACTGTGAGGTACAGGTTAGCATAAACAGTGTTAGACTCTGATTATCATAAACAGTGTTAGACTCAGATTATCATAAACAGTGTTAGACTCAGATCAGCGTAGGCAGAGTTAGACTCAGATCAGCGTAGGCAGAGTTAGACTCAGATCAGCGTAGGCAGAGTTAGACTCAGATCAGCGTAGGCAGAGTTAGACTCAGATCAGCGTGAGGCAGAGTTAGACTCAGATTAGCGAGGCAGAGTTAGACTCAGATCAGCGTAGGCAGAGTTAGACTCAGATCAGCGTAGGCAGAGTTAGACTCAGATCAGCGTAGGCAGAGTTAGATTCAGTAAGACTCAGATCAGAGTAGGCAGAGTTAGACTCAGATTAGCGTAGGCAGAGTTAGACTCAGATCAGAGTAGGCAGAGTTAGACTCAGTTAGACTCAGATCAGCGTAGGCAGAGTTAGACTCAGTTAGACTCAGATCAGCGAGGCAGAGTTAGACTCAGATCAGCGAGGCAGAGTTAGACTCAGATCAGCGTGAGGCAGAGTTAGACTCAGATCAGCGTGGCAGAGTTAGACTCAGTTAGACTCAGATCAGCGTGAGGCAGAGTTAGACTCAGATTAGCGTAAGCAGAGTTAGACTCAGATCAGCGAGGCAGAGTTAGACTCAGATCAGCGAGGCAGAGTTAGACTCAGATCAGCGTGAGGCAGAGTTAGACTCAGTTCAGCGAGGCAGAGTTAGACTCAGATTAGCGAGGCAGAGTTAGACTCAGATCAGCGAGGCAGAGTTAGACTCAGATTAGCGTGGCAGAGTTAGACTCAGATCAGCGTGGGCAGAGTTAGACTCAGATCAGCGAGGCAGAGTTAGACTCAGATCAGCGTGAGGCAGAGTTAGACTCAGATCAGCGAGGCAGAGTTAGACTCAGATTAGCGTAAGCAGAGTTAGACTCATTAGCGTAGGCAGAGTTAGACTCAGATCAGCGTGAGCAGAGTTAGACTCAGATCAGCATAGGCAGAGTTAGACCCAGATCAGCGAGGCAGAGTTAGACCCAGATCAGCGAGGCAGAGTTAGACTCAGATAGACTCAGATCAGCGAGACAGAGTTAGACTCAGATAGACTCAGATCAGCGAGACAGAGTTAGACTCAGATAGACTCAGATCAGCGAGACAGAGTTAGACTCAGA
>NC_060888.1:606891-616891 GCF_014805685.1 Silurus meridionalis | reverse complement strand
GTAGATGAGCACGGCGGAGGCGTTAAAGGCGGATGCCTTCAGGATCTTCTCCTTGAACATACACTTCCCTCTCTGAACCAAAGCGATCCAGTGCGTCGTCTTTGGAGGAATGATGAACCGAGTGTACGGACAGCAGCCCTGCATGTCCACCACTACGGACACACACAGAAAAATCTTCTTTATTTAATGCCCATTTAAAGATTTGAGCAATAAAGGAGAACTCATGATCATCAGCAAGAGTAAGAGCACAGACATGACATCACAAATACCTGCACATGAGCACAGGGAACCTGCAGTATGGGTATAAAGTGTGTGATCTAGAACATGTTTGATTCAAATCAAACATGTTCTAGATCCTGTTCTAGTCCTGCAGGAGCTTCATGTTTATCTTCATCACTGAAAGAGGAACTAAAGGTTTCTGGTCATGAGTTTGGTGTTAAAGTAAAAGCTAAAAGTGAGAAGACTGAACACAGGAAATCAAATGCAATAAGATTGGTGAGAGATAATACGAGACGAGACGAGACGAGTGCAGCTGCGTTTCCCTCGTACTTTAAAATACAGATATAAGAGAAGATCATAGAGCTCACAAACACACGATAATATCAACACCGCAAAACCAACACACAACTGACACTTCACTCCACCTGCACTAACATCACAAACACTGATCCCCTCACTGTTACTGCACACACACACACACACACACACACACACACACACACACACACACACAGAGACAGGGATGAAGGAGATTATACTTGATTGGGTGTGAAAAGCAGAAATCCTGAAAGACCATGTGTTTGTAATACAGTCTAACTACACTGTAATACACTGTAATACACTGTAGTCTGCCCTACTGCATTACACTACACTGACATTCAGCACTGCAGCATAGTCTGTTAGCTACACTACACTCTTCTATACTCCACAATATTGTGTTACACTATACAACATCAACATACAACACTATTCGCACTGTACTACAACATGCATCACTATACCGCACTGTACTACAAAATACAACATACACTATACCACACTGTACTACAACATACAACATACACTATACCACACTGTACTACAACATACAACATACACTATACCACACTGTACTACAACATGCAACACTATACCGCAACATACAACATTATACTGCACTGGACTACAACATACAACATGCAACACTATACTGCACTGTACTACAACATACAACAAACACTATACCGCACTGTAATACAACATACAACATACAACATGCAACACTATACGCAACATACAACATTATACTGCACTGTACTACAACGAGAGGAGGAAGTAATGAAGTACAAATTCTTTGTTATTGTACTTGAGTAGATTTTTCTGGTATCAGTTTTTACTTCACTATTTATTTTTCAGACTTTTTACTTTCACTCATAAGATTTTTACACTTCTTACATTTTCACACCAGATTCGTTACTTTAGCTTTAATCTGTTTGGTGACATCAATGTTTTTTCTTCTCACTGCGCCGTTTTCAGCACATCAACCAATTTCCTGTCATTGCGCTGTTTTTTCAATCATCATTTCCTGTCTCTCTCTTACACCACAGACAAAGACTAGTTTCTGAAACTCACAATGAGCAGGCAGAAGGCAGTAAGAAGTCTTGGGTTAACAGAGAACAGAGACATTCCTAATCATCATCATTGTCATCTTCTTTTCTCTGCTTGTGTTCTACATGGTGGATCGTCAGCCTGAATACATTCATTAGAGAACAACATTTTAAATTCTTTCATGTTAATATATTAAATCATCTTCTTCTTCTTCTTTCAGCTTCTCCCTTCAGGAGTCTCCACAGCAGCTCATCAGTCTCCATACCCCCTGTCCTCTACATCTGCCTCTTTCACACCAACTACCTGCATGTTTTCCGTCACCACATCCATAAACCTCCTCCTTGGTCTTCCTCTTTTCTATTTTCTTCTTTCCTGAAGGCTCCATCCTCAGCATTCTCCTACCGATATACCCCATGTCCCTCCTCTGCACATGTCCAAACCATCTCAATCACACTTTTCTCACCTTGTCTCCAAAACATTAAAATCTCAGCACCTTCAGCTCTTCTACCTACAGCTTCACTTGTCTTTTACTCAATGCCACCGTCTCTAAACCATACAACATCGCAGGTCTCACCACAGTGCTATAAACTTTCACTCTTGCAGATACTCTTCTATCACTAATAACTCCTGCTATCACTGTTCTCCACCCACTCCACCCTGCCTGCACTCTTTTCTTCACTTCTCTAACACACTCTACATTACTATGCACTGTTGATCCCAGGTACCTGAACTCCTCCACCTTCTCCACCTCTTCTCCCAGCAACCGCACCCCTCCACTGCCCTCCCTCTCATTCACACACATGTACTCTGTCTTACTCCTACTGACTTTCATTCTCCTTCTCTCCAGCGTGTACCTCCACCTCACCAGGATCTTCTCCACCTGCTCACTACTCTCACCACAAATCACAATATCATCCGCAAACATGTCTGACCTCGTCCTTCAACCTGTCAATTACCACTGTAAACATGAAAGGGCTCAGAGCCGATCCTTGAAGCAGTCCAACCTTCATCTTAAACCAGTCTGTTGTTCCTACTGCACACTTCACTGCTGTCACACTGTCCTCATACATGTCCTGCACCACCCTCACATACTTCTCTGACACACCAGACTTCCTCATACAATACCACAACTCCTCTCTCCACCCTGTCGTACGCTTTCTCTAAATCCACAAACACACAATGAAACTCCTTCTGACCTTCTCTATACTTCTCCATCAACATTCTCAAAGCAAATAATGCATCTGTGGTGCTCTTCCTCGGCATGAAACCATACTGTTGCTCACAGATGGTCACCTCTTCTCTCAGCCTGGCTTCCACTACTCTTTCCCATAACTTCATGGTGTGACTGATCAACTTTATTCCCCTGTAGTTACTGCAGGTCTGCACATATCCCTTATTCTTAAAGATCAGTACCAGCACACTCCTTCTCCATTCCTCAGGCATCTTCTCACCTTCCAAAAGCTTGTTAAACAATCTTGTTAAAAACTCCACTGCATCTCTCCTAAACATCTCCATGCTTCTACTGGTATGTCATCTGGTCCAACCGACTTTCCACTCTTCATCCTCTTAATCGCTGCTCTCACTTCCTCCTTACTAATCCTATCAACATCCTGCTTCACATCTCCACATCAACCAACCTTCTCTCTCCCTGATTTTCATCATTCATCAGTTTCTCAAAATACTCCCTTCATCTTCTCAACACACTCTCCTCACTAGTCAACACATTTCCATCTCCATCCTTTATTGCTCTAACTTGCAGCACATCCTACAACATCCAACACTAATACAACATCCAACACTATTACAACATACAACACTGTACTATAACACTGTACAACAACATAACAACATCCAACACTATTACAACATACAACACTGTACAAAAACATACAACACACAACACTGTCCTATAACACTGTACAACAAAATACATCACTTTTACAACATACAACACTGTACAACAACATACAACACTATTACAACATACAACACTATTACAACATATAACACTGTACAACAACATAACATACAACACTATTACAACATACAACACTACTATAACACTATTACAACATACAACACTGTACAACAACATACAACACTATTACAACATACAACACTGTACTATAACACTATTACAACACTGTACAACAACATACAACACTGTACTATAACACTATTACAACACTGTACAACAACATACAATACTATTACAACATACAACACTGTACAGCAACATAACATACAACACTTTTACAACAACATACAACACTATTACAACATACAACACTGTACAACACACAACACTATACTATAACACTATTACAACATACAACACTGTGCTATAACACTATTACAACACTGTACAACAACATACAACACTATTACAACATTTTATAACAGCCATAGTGTTCCACAACGATGGTTCAACTACACACACACACACACACACACACACACACACACACACACACACACACACACACACACACACACACACACACAGTGCCAGTTAAGGGTGAAATGTAGTGATGTGTCACTGACCCTGATCACTCTGAAGACAAATGAGACGAGAAAACAATTTCACGTCACACCTGTAAAATCCTGTGATAATGAGGACATTGAGAATCACTGGGAATAAACAGAAACATTTCACCTAAAATTCATGCACAATTTTATATTTTTCTAGAACTCATTTGTATTACTGAATTTTATTCTTTAGGTTTTTCTTTTTGATACATTTTTTGGACATTTGTTATGTCACACACACACACACACACACACACACACACACACACACACACACACACACACACACACACACTCTTTCGCTGTCCAGTGAGTGAGCTGGGTGAAGATAATTAGCCTTTGTACTTGTATGCCAAGAGCATTTACCAGCATTTGGGATCACTCGAGTGCCAGAAACCACATGATGCTCTCATTAAAAAAAGCTGCTGTGAGTCCCAGAAGAGACGAGAGACGATCCTACAAAGCACTGAAACACAACACCACCACCACCTTCCAACTGGACACTGCAAAGCTTCTCTGGACCAACATCTGCAGGTATGTTCTCTCTGAGTGTCCATTACAAACTCCCAGAGGAAGAGAGGGAGAGAGAGAGAGAGAGAGAGAAAGAGAGGAAGAAAGAGAGGAGAGAAAGAGAGAAAGAGAGAGAGCGAGAGAGAGAGTTAGAGGGATAAAAAGAAGGACAAAAGAGAGGGGGAGTGAATAGAGGAGGGGATAAAGAGACTGACAGAAAGAGTGAGTGAAAGAGAGAGTCTAGTCATTTCCTGTAGACCAGTTTCATCTCTCCGTCTCTCGGTTCGACTGAAAACTCGATTCTTTGTAAAAAAAAAAAAAACACTGAGGAAAACAAGCGCAGAAGAAACCTGAGGGGGAATAAACACTGAGATTCAAAGCAGAAGCAGAAGCATGAATCATTCCGTTTACGTCTTTCTGCTCTTCACATATGTTACAACATACAGAGATTCTGAGGCACTGCTGCGTGTGATACACACACACACACACACACACACACACACACACACACACACACACACAGAGAAACTGACACTGTCGTCTGTGTGTGTGGTGACAGAGAAAGACACAAACATAAAAGATGTCCATGTGTGTGTGTGTGTGTGTGTGTGTGTGTGTGTGTGTGTATTTTCAAAAACACAAAACAGGAAGTGTGCGTTTGCCTAATTTACCTAATTGACTTTTCCTTTTCTGCCCTCACACACACACACACACAAAAAACCTGAATCATTAATTACAGTAAAACACGAGTTAAACTTCCTCATTTGGAATTGTGCATATCCAAAATCACACATCCTGTTTATTTTTTCATTCTCGACCTGAAACACGTTTTTGTTCTATTTCTTCCTTTTAGAATGAGTTCAGACTGAATCAGAAACCACACGTCCTCTCACACACACACACACACACACACACACACACACACACACACACCAAAACTACACTCCTTACACAGCGCTACACACACATCACCATGCTACACACACAGCTTGCTTTATGTAGTTATTGACTGGGGAGCTGCACAAAGTATTGGCACCCCCATCATCATCATCGGGTATTATTCTCAATAAAACTTATTTTTATTCTAAATTTTAATAATTTAATTATCTTTGGTGTGAAACCTCAATTTATACTTTTTCCAGAGCAACTTACAGCTGAGCTTGAACTCACGACCCGCTGATCCAAAGTCCAATGCCTTAACCCCTGACCTTTCACCTTTACAATAACAACTAAAACATTAAACAAGATTCCCCCTGCCTTAATAAAGTGTGTGTGTGTGTGTGTGTGTTTTTACATTTATTATTACATTTTCTAAAGATACCCAGCTATTAGGGTTGCACAAGCCTTAGTGTCGGTCCCAAGCCCCCTAATGGGAGAAGCTGAAAGAAAGTTTTTATTACGTTTTCTAAAGATATGTTTAACCATGTAAACACGTTGGTCATTAAGGAAGTGGCAGCAGTTTGGTGTTTGTGATATGGAGTGAGCAGTGACAGTGGGCTTAAAGTGCGAGGCGGAGACTAAATAAACTTGCGTCTGCCACTTAGTATGTTGGTGTGGGAACTCGGATTATAACTATGTTCTGCACGAAATAGGACTGCATTCGGTTCACATGTGCACCAAAGCGAAAGTCCTGTACCAGAAAGGTTTGGTATGAATATGTACCGTTACACCACTAGTAGAATATGATTAGATTTAACACCACGCCACAGTTTTAAACCCGTATCACACACTCAGTATTTGTGACTTTCCACAAAGTGTAAGGGGCACCAATACTTTATATTTTATTACGGATAGACCACATTCTGTCAGCATCGTCGTAACACAAGAAAAAGTGACACCACGGTGCCGAAACATGGCTGCATCAGCGGGAACCAAGAGCCATAACAGGATCACTTACTAAAACGTCCTCATAACGACATCACAAAGAGAAAAAAGGCTACGGCTTCTGCCGTTTGACGTGAGGCATGAACGAATGTTTCGGAAGAAAAAAAAAAAGATGAAAAAGAAAAAGAAGAGTGGAAACTGATACACGAGTTTAATCCTCCACTTCCTCCAGATCATTCGATCCGTCCCGTCGAAGTGAAAAACACATGATTCAGCAGAATTATAAATAACTACAGCTCTTGGTTCGGTTCTTGGAGATAAATGGAAACACACAAACACACACTTTGGAAAGTCCAAATCATCTTGTCAAAAAGGTAAGTAAAGTTATTAATGTGATTTTAAATGATCAACAAGCAGCTGAACTAATTATATTTTCCTGGTGGGCGTGGCCTGATATTGAAATTTTACTCTAACAAGGTTATTATTCTAATTTATTCTAATGGGAAGCTCTTTGGGGTGGACAGACTCCACACACCACTGACATCATTATGGCAACAGGATTCATTAGCAACTGGAGTTAGCTAATGGCTGGTTAACTTTTGCTTACAAAGTCATCTTAGCTTTCATTCTCAAGTCCAGCTTAGATCAGCTTTCACTCGTTACATCGGATTTCGCTCACTCTTCTGCATGGCCTGGTAAGCATTTGCTCAAAAGGTCAGCTTAGCTTTAGCTCATTAGATCAGATATCACTCAATAGGTTCGTTTTTATCTTTTAACGGTTTCTTGAACTAGCTTTGAAACGCTAGTTTCGCTGTAAACCTGCTAGTTGCTGGTTAGCAATACATTCGAGTTCACGTGTAGAATCAGAGACATGGCCACAATCCCAATCATATTAGCGTTAAAAACACACGTATTAATTTTTATATATGGACATAAACCACACTTCCTGACATGAGGTTAGAGAAGTTTTCCCTCAGACCGAATACGACTTCATATTTCTCAACACTACACTAAGTAGGTCAGAAGTGCTGAATATAAAGCTTGGATCGTTTCTGTGGAGTTTTCTGCTCTGTAAAGGGCTAAATCTGTACTTTACCACACTTTCTGAAACTTCATAGAAAAACAACAATCTTACAAAACAACAGGAAGTTCTTTCACAACAACCTGACTCACTAAGCCCTCATGAGATTTGTTTTTTGCTGAGTGTGCATCTATCAAAGACAGTTATACCCAGAGACACAAGTGACATGACAAGCAACTTGTCTGGCCAGACACACGACCAGACACACAACCAGACACACGACCAGACACACAACCAGACACACGTGACATAAATAAAGATTGATAACACAGACACAGCCAGAGACACAACCAGCCAGAGACATACCCAGACAGAAACACAACCACAGACACAACCAGACACACGATTAGACACACAACCAGACACACTTGACATGATCTGGCTAGCAGAGACACAACCAGAGACATGACCAGACAGAAACACAACCAGTGATATGACCAGACAGAGAAATTACCAGACATGCCCAGACAGAAACATGACCAGACAAAGACATGACCAGAGACATGACCAGACAGAAACAACCATGACATGACCAGACAGTGAAATTACCAGAGACATGCCCAGACAGAGACACAACTAAAGACATGACCAGCAAGCAACATGACCAGATAAAGACATGCCCAGACAAAGACACAACCAGAGACGTCACCAGACAGAAACACAACCAGACAGAGACATGGTGATAAAGACATGACCAGACAGAAACAAAACCAGAGACATGATCATAAACATGACCAGACAGAGACATGACCAGACATAGACAAGACTGTGGACATGACCGTAGACACAACCAGACAGACATATGACCAGAAACATAACCGGAGACATAACCAGACAGAGACATGATCAGAGACATAAACGGAGACATGACCAGACAGAGACATGACCAGAGACATAAATGGAGACATAACCAGACAGAGACATGACCGTAGACACAACCAGACAAACATATGACCAGAAAGATAACCGGAGACATAACCAGAGACATGACCAGAGACATAAACGGAGACATAACCAGACAGAGACATGATCAGAGACATAAACGGAGACATAACCAGACAGAGACATGACCGTAGACACAACCAGACAGACATATGAACAGAAACATAACCGGAGACATAACCAGAGACATGACCAGAGACATAAACGGAGACATAACCAGACAGAGACATGACCAGAGACATAAACGGAGACATAACCAGACAGAGACATGACCAGAGACATAGCGGAGACATAACCAGACAGAGA
The DNA here is from genome assembly GCF_014805685.1 of Silurus meridionalis. Lineage (NCBI taxonomy): Eukaryota > Metazoa > Chordata > Actinopteri > Siluriformes > Siluridae > Silurus > Silurus meridionalis. Next base: position 608,112 of record NC_060888.1, on the reverse strand, counting down.
CATGACCAGAGACATAAACGGAGACATAACCAGACAGAGACATGACCAGAGACATAAACGGAGACATAAACGGAGACATAACCAGACAGAGACATGGCCAGACAAAGAGATGAGCAGAGAAATGATCACAGACTCACTCACCTCCGTTGACAGCAGCAGGTGTGATTATAATCCCCTTCACCTCCGTTTTGGGCGAGTTCTGTCCGTACCTGCCGTCCTCCTTTGAGATCACGCGCTTGGTGTTCCCTCTGCTGTCCTGCACAGTGGCGTTAATTGTAGCGCTGTAATATTCCTCTTTATTCACTACCGTTTTGTCCGTTTTGTCTGTACCTGCGCAGGACACACACTTGGGCAGGACAAGTGAAAGAAGGACAGAGCAGAGGAACAACGTGATGCAGGATGAAGACGTTCTCCTTCTCTTCTGCATTTTCACAGTGTCTATATTCCAGTGAAACAGAATGATGAAGTGCTTTCACACGCTTGCTCCGAGTTCTAGTGAAACTGCCGCTGACTCACGCCATAACACCCTCACAGCCATGTCCACATCCGGGACACACAGGAGCTCCGGGGACAACCAGACGAGGACACAGAATGATCTAAAAGAACCGGGGACACAAGTACGTATCACCAATTCATCATCTTTTTCATAATAAAAGATATATAACTAGAGAGAGAGAGAGAGAGAGAGAGAGACAGACAGACAGACAGACAGCTAGAGAGATGGATGGTCAGACAGACAAACAGACAGATGGAGAGATGGGTGGAAGGAAGAAGAGACAAAGAAACAGAACAAGATAGAGATAAAAAGAAGGATGTACAGACAGACAGAAGGAAAGACAGCTAGACAGGCAAAGAAAGAGAAAGATAGATGGACAGACAGACCAAAAGATAGATAGACAGGTACACAGACAGAGAGACAGATAGAAAAATTGATACAACGATGGAGAGACAGACAAACAGACAAAGATAGAAATGAAAGAATGGATGATCAGAAATACAAATAAACAGATTTACAATCAGACCAACAGATAAAAAAAAAAAAGATGGGTCAGACATAGAAAAGAAGGATGAACAGACAGACAGACAGACAGACAGACAGACAGACAGACAGACAGAAAGAAAGAAAGAAAGAAAGAAAGACACAAACATGCTTTGTTGATGTAAGAGAGTTGCTTTGTTCTAAATCAGTGATGATTCAAAGTAAAATGAATAATATTCATA
>NC_060888.1:591891-601891 GCF_014805685.1 Silurus meridionalis | reverse complement strand
TGTGTGTGTAGTTTTCAGTGAATAATAATAGAGATTAGCGGAGGTCAGGACTGTGGCAGGTTATAATACTTTTGCGTCACACTGTTGTTCACGTGATGTTCTCATCGTGTTCCAGCATGTTGAGGAATCTGTGAAGAATCTCAGAATGGAAAAGCGTCTCAGCAGTCCGACTGCAACTTGGGTCTCCCGTAAATATTTACTAACGCACATAAACATGGCAAACGCAGGGATTACAGATGATACCAGCACTCCGACCATCAAGAATGTCTGATATTTGTGGTATTATTTAAAACTTTAGTAATAGATATAAACTTATTTATGTTTTCTTGTAATATGAAAGCTTGAATTTTTATGTTTTTAAACTGAGATATGTGCAATCTCTTTCTTTAAGCTTATAGTTTATTACTATTTTATATAAACCATTTATTTTATATGAATTATTGATGAAATAACACAGCCATTAGTGTTCTCAGCTCACTCTTAGTGTCGGTCTCAAACCCGGATAAATAGACAGCTAGAAAAGTACTTGGTGTGACATCTGGAAATAAAAAGGAAGACAAAGAGACGTGATGGAATGAGGAAGTGCAGGAGAGCAGAAGGAGAAAGAGGTTGGAGAAACAGAAGTGGGATCGACAGAGTGATGTGAAAAGTAGGCAGGAGAAAAAGGAGATGCAGCAGCAGGTGAAGAGGGATGTGGTGAAAGCCAAGGAAAAGGCATATGAGGAGCTGTAGGAGAAGTTGGACATATATACTTTTATTTAATGCCATGCCAGCTACTGAGGCTTCATTTTCATGGCAAGAACAGTTTATAAGAAGAAAATACCATAAAATCACAAACAAATAATTACAGCACAAGACATTTTAAATAAAAAGTTTATGTTAATATATGATAAACATTCTAAAACTTTTCCTGATGAAACTTTGTTAAACAGCTCATTAAATTAATTGAATTCATAAAACAACCTTCTGTGGTCATTATAAGCAGGACAGTCCAACACAATATGTTTGACAGTGAGAGGAATGCTGCAGTACAAACACTGAATGGGGTCTTCACCTTTCAGCAAGTCATCACGTGTCAGTCTCGTAAGCCCGATTCGACATCTGGTTAAGATCACTTGATCAGATCTTTTCTTCAACGGTATTAAAACCTGTAATTTCAGGGTGTATTTCATACAGTTTTTTATTCGTCCATGTATTCCATTCTTCTTGCCACTTATTTAGTATATAGTCATTGATAATAGGTCTACACTCTGAGGGAGGAATTTGGCATCTAGTTACAGTCTGCTTTAAAGCTTTCCTAGCGGCTGCAACAGCTCACTCATTTCCTGAAAGTCCAACATGTCCTGGAATCCAACAGAACATTATAGTATAGGATTGATTCTACAGATGATCAAAGAAGTTGGATGGAGGATGGAGATGGAAATGTGTTGACTAGTGAGGAGAGTGTGTTGAGAAGATGGAGGGAGTATTTTGAGCAGCTGATGAATGAGCAAATTGAGAGAGAAGGTTGGATGGTGTGGAGATGTGAAGCAGGAAGTGGATAGGATTAATAAGGAGGAAGTGAGAGCAATGATTAAGAGGATGAAGAGTGGTCAGTTGGACCAGACGACATACAGGTAGAAGCATGGAGATGTTTAGGAGAGATGCAGTGGAGTTTTTAACCAGATTGTTTAACAAGATTTTGGAAGGTGAGAAGATGCCTGAGGAATGGAGAAGGAGTGTGCTGGTACTGATCTTTAAGAATAAGGGAGATGTGCAGACCTGCAGTAACTACAGGGGAATAAAGTTGATCAGTCACACCATGAAGTTATGGGAAAGAGTAGTGGAAGCCAGGCTGAGAGAAGAGGTGACCATCTGTGAGCAACAGTATGGTTTCATGTCGAGGAAGAGCACCACAGACGCATTATTTGCTTTGAGAATGTTGATGGAGAAGTATAGAGAAGGTCAGAAGGAGCTGCATTGTGTGTTTGTGGATGAAAGAAGAAGAAGAAGAAGAAATAGAAATATTGATAAAATGATTAGAAGTAGAAGATCTGATCTTTTATATCGAATTTAAATGCATAAATAGATAAAATGAATTAAATTGAATGATATCAGATAAATAAATATAAAATAATCTAAACAGGTTTATTTTCAAGAATCAATGTATGTGTAATAAATGTACTTCTGAGTCACTTGATTGTTTCTGAGATTTGTTATTTCTCATTCTGGAGAATTTTTTCAATCTCTTCTTCGTGAAGGTTCCAGCAAAATATTTAATTTCCTGGACTTTCATTTACTCCAAAACTACAAAGCAAATTTTCTAACCATTTCTCCGCCTTTCTTTCTCTCATGGTTTTTTTCAGGTCCTCGCACGTTCATGATCAAGTACACCGGATGCAATGCAACACTCTATGGAAAGGAGAAGGAGGAAATCCAAGCAGCCACTACGGTTCTCCTGGTTCCTCTCCTTTACCTGGTGTCTTTTGTGTTTGGGTTCCCTGCGAACCTTCTGGCGCTCTGGGTTCTTCTTTTCCGCACAAAAAAGTTTCCCTCCACCATTCTATTAATCAACCTGACCTGCTGCGACCTACTTCTGCTGCTCATGCTTCCCTTCCGCATCATCTACCACTTCCAGGGAAACAACTGGATGTTCGGAGAAGGTTCGTGCCGCTTGCTAATTGCTCTGTTTTATGGGAACGTGTATGGCTCGGTGATGTGCCTGATGCTCATCGCTGTAGACCGCTACGTGGCTCTGGTGCATCCGTTCGGAGCCAAAACCCTGCGGAGTCCCAAGACGTCCGTACTGATGAGCGTGGTGGTGTGGATGGTGGTGCTGGCAGCGGTGATTCCTCTGCTAGCATCACAACAATCTTACTTCATATCCAACCTTTCTATCACGACATGCCATGATGCTCTTCCTGAAGAGAGACTGAAAAACTTCTTTGTGCCGTATTTTACCACGCTCTTCTTCCTCTGTTTTCTCTTACCCTTAATTGTGGTGGTTTTCTGCTACAGTGCCATACTGCACACCCTAGTGGCCGCCGGTGCTCGCTACACCCACCCGGCTCTAGTCACGGTGCTCGTCCTGGTGGTTTTCATCGTTTGCTTGCTTCCCAGTAATGTTCTTCTGCTCCTGCACTACTCCATTGTCAGCAGCAAAGATTATGATGAGCTTGAAGTGGAATTTGCTCAAAGTTACAATGGACTCTATGTACCCTACATGATCAGCCTCGCCATCAGCACCTTCAACAGCTGCATCGACCCCTTCATCTTCTATTATGTCTCAGAGGACTTCAGAGAGAAAGCCAGGAAGTTGCTCTGCTGCTCGAAAACCTTTTATGAATCTTCTGGAAGCTCCTCTGGAACAATGAGATCAAAGGTCACACTGCTGTCCATGTCAAAGAAATCTAATAGACCTTGGAAAATGGTGCAGCAACATCATAAAGGGGTCACTTAAGGTCATAGCTCAAGGGGCGGAGTCACAAGGACAGATTTACTGTGTAGTAACTAGTAGATCTTTTGTAAGCCAGTTTCCATTCCATTGAACTTGTTTGCTTCTTTGCTAGCATGCTAAGTATCTACATAGCTACTAAAAAGCAGCTTTTCTATATGACTAGCATGCTAGCTCTATAGTTAGATTACAGTAATGCATAATTGGTACATAAAACTCGACTACTCGATTCCCCCTGATCTGAATAATCTAATCGAAAATACTATGTGGCTAAAACCGACTGAACCAAGGGAAATGAACAGGGGAAGTGACTAGGGGAAGTGTTTTGTTGGAACACAACCTCCACAGGCTGAAATGTTTGCAGAAACCAAAACCTGTGTTCTGAAGTGAAGAATAAAAACTTTGACCTTAAAGCTATAAAAGTCAAGATAAGAAGTTTATAATTTGGTGTGTGTGTGTGTGTGTGTGTGTGTGTGAGGTGTATAGTCTGTAATGTGATTAATAAAAACACAGATGTGTTAATGAAGGATTATAAAATGATGATGATGATGATGATGAAGATGATGAAGTTGATGTGTGTGTTTTACATGTGTATGTAGGTATAAAGCTATTATTGTTATATTATATTAAAATAAACATTCCTGTCTGGTTTTTATTTTAATTTTTCGAAATTAAACAGTTGAAATCATTTAAATGCAGTTATTTCTTTCAACATTTCAGCTGCTGATACAGTGTTGTTTCCAGTGTCGGGTGTGTATTTGGTATCTGGACCTTCAGTGGGGACTTTCCCCGACTTAATCCACCTCCATCACCTCGCGATTATAGAAACCATCAATACAATACAAACACACAATATAACAACACGTGGCATTACAGAGAGACGTTTCACATCTGGAGGTGAAAACCATTTTACTAAAACAACAAACCCAGTTACACTCCAAACCTCTACACTACAACCACAGCTGTGCACCTACAACATCTGGAGCAGTGTTGTTGTTTCTGTACAACAACACTGTGGTTCTGTTTCTCATTTGTGGGTTGATAAATTGTCCAGACTGTTTAACAGTGTGTCTAATCCAATAACACACACACACACACACACACACACACACACACACACACACACACACACACACACACACTCAGGAAGTCACATTAAAAAAAAGAAAAAAAAAAATCTGGTTTGGATTTCTCTCTCTCTCTCTCCCTCTCCATCTCCATCTCTATCTCTCTCTCTCTCTCTCTCTACACAGATCTTATTAGATGTTACATTGATCGATGGTGTGTTGTGGATGAACAGAAGTGGATGATGATGCTGATGATGGTTTCTTTGGACCTGGTGTGTAGATGATGTGCAGCAGGTGGACTCTTCCATGATGTTACTGTGCAATAAAAATTTGCGGATAATTTCTCGTTAATATCCATCATTTTACATCATCATACCTACACTTTTATTATAGAAGTTTTATTTTATTATTTTCTTTCTTTCTTTCTTTCTTTCTTTCTTTCTTTCTTTCTTTCTTTCTTTCTTTCTTTCTTTTTATACTGTATTTATATACTTACTGTACATAAACATTTATATACATACATTTTAGAGCGGCACTGAGAGTGACCTGGTTTGTGCAACACTAAAAGCTGGGTTTAGTTTCCTGACCGGTGAGAGCGCTGAATCCTAACCACTAGACCACCAGGGAACCCAAATTTTATATATTATATATTATTATACTATATAAATATTTATATACTGTATTGTATTTATTGTATATATATATATACTTTTTTTAATATATTTTCCTGGGTTATGGCATATTGATTTCAGATATATAAATCTTTGAATCAAAGGTAAATTTTTAAATACAAATTTTAAATAAAACAAAAATATAAAATAATATTTTACATATAAATGAAATAATATACAGGTTACCCCCACACTTATGACGTAGATAGTCCAAGTCGTAAGTTGAGAAGAGTGAGTACTTTATGATGTGTTCTGACGCAGACATAAAGAGGCATGTAAACACATTTACATTTTACATACTACAAATACAGTAAATAAAATATTATATATATATTTTTGTTTGTTTTGTCAGAGGTGAACATTGTATCTCTGAAATGTTATAAGTCAGGTGGTTGTATATTCTATACTGTATATTCAATTTATTTACGAATGTGTTTAACACTGACAGCTGTGTTCTAAAGGTTAAGTACAAGTATCACAAATAAACGAACATCTCAACATCTTCAGCTCTGCTACCTCCAGCTCCACCTCCTGTCTTTTACTCAATGCCACTGTCTCTAATCCATACAACATCTCAGGTCTCACCACAGTCCTATAAACTTTCCCTTTCACTCTCACAGATACTCTTCTATCACAAATCACTCCTGCTATCACTCTTCTCCACCCACTCCACCCTGCCTGCACTCTTTTCTTCACTTCTCTAACACACTCTCCATTACTCTGCACTGTTGACCCCCAGGTACCTGAACTCCTCCACCTTCTCCACCTCTTCTCCCTGCAACCGCACCCCTCCACTGCCCTCCCTCTCATTCATACACATGTACTCTGTCTTACTCCTACTGACTTTCAGTTATTTTAAGTAAATTTATAATTATGATGTTTAATTGAATTTAAATCATGACACTAAATTAAATTAAAACTCAGAGGCTTTAATGATTTTTGTAAAGTAATTCATTCATTTTTATTAAATGAGTCCTTCAGGGTTCCTTCAGGTCCCAGAGGAACAGCTGAAAGGCGTGAGGAAATTGGGGTCAGACTGCAGGGTCAGCCATGATGCAGTCCCCCTTGAGCACAGAAGTTTAAGGGCCTTGCTCAAGGGCCCAAACGTAGCAGCTTCAGTAACCCACAGCCTTAACCACTGAACTTTTCACTTCCCCCAGAGTGACATTTTACACCTTCTACACCTACACATGATGACCACAAACACTCCGATATTAATACAGGCTTGTGTCTGTGTGTGTGTGTCTGTGTGTCTGTGTGTGTGTCTGTGTGTGTGTGTCTGTGTGTGTGTGTGTGTGTGTGTGTGTGTGTGTGTGTCTGTGTGTGTGTGTGTGTGTGTGTGTGTGTGTGTCTGTGTGTGTGTGTGTGTGTCTGTGTGTGTGTGTGTGTGTGTGTGTGTGTGTGTGTGTGTGTGTGTGTGTGTGTGTGTGTGTGTGTAATCAAGCAGTTGCATGCAGGCCGCTCTAACGTCTCCTCAATCCTGTTGCTTGAGATAAAGGAACACTGTTGATAAAGGAACACACACACACACACACACACACACACACACACACACACATTTCCTCTATCACACTACTCAGTGTGCACAGTCTTAGACACGTTTATACACATACCGCTGTGGTTCTTCATACTGCACTCATCAGGGCTCGGTATGTACTTTTCCTCTCTGTTTTGGATCAGTGCAGTTTTTCTCACCCTTTAACTTGTGTTATTGTTTATATCGATGTATTGTGTTTATTTTAATATAAAGGATTTTACATGATGAGCTGCAAAAGAATCTGCAGAAAATCAATATTACATACCAATGTATTTATTTATTTATATGTTTATAAGCTAGTGTGTGCATGTACAATAGTGTGTGTGTGTGTGTGTGTGTGTGTGTGTGTGTGTGTGTGTGTGTGTATAGTAGGAATGTGTGTGTGCATGTATAGTATGTGTGTGTGTGTGTGTGTGTGTGTGTGTGTGTGTAGGTATGTGTGTGCATGTACAGTGTGTGTGTGTGTGTGTGTGTGTGTGTGTGTGTGTGTGTTTGTAGTAGGTATGTGTGTGTGCATGTACAGTATGTGTGTGTGTGTGTGTGTGTGTGTGTGTGTGTGTGTGTGTGTATAGTAGGTATGTGTGCATGTACAGTATGTGTGTGTGTGTGTGTGTGTGTGTGTGTGTGTGTGTGGGTGGGGGAACTACTTTTGCAAATAACTTCCCAGAATGTCATAAATAACTCATTTAAATTCGTCTTTAAAAAAAAAATAAATACAAACAAACAAACAAATAAAAATAAATGATATGTGGAAGGTAAAGGGTGAATGTGGCTGAAATTTATGCCAAACAAACACCCAGTTTACATTTAAAACAACATGCGATTTATTTATTTATTTGGTAAAATATAAATGAAGTATTATTTATAGATTTATATATTTTTTATTTATTCCTTCATTTATTTACGCTAAAGGGGTTACGAATGAAGTTTCAGTGTGAAAGTTTTTGTTTGAAATAAACTTGAAATAAAAGAGTTGAATGGAACAGGTTCCAGCAGGAACCCAGTGGAAAAGGAACACATGCTGTAGGGGTTCTGTGTTGATCCTTACAGATAAAACTACAGGATTTTTTAACTTCTGTAATGTGAGTTTGTGAATTTGTCCAATGTTGTTTTGTGCATCTTTATGTTTAAATTAATTTTTTTTAAATTTTTCTTTATGCCAAACAAAACGAACTTTTAAAAATAAAAGATAATTAAAATAGATGAATAAATAATAAACAAACAAATAGAAAATGTCTTAACATTTTAATAATATCATTAATCATTTAAATATTCAAATAATAAGATAACCAAAATAAACAAAAAGAAAATTGTTATTTATGTATTTATTTATTTACTTATTGATTGATTGTTTTCACACAGGTCAGGTGCAGGTCTGTAAACAAAGCGATGTCACAGTTTATTTGTATATTAATGAAGAGTTAAATTGGTTGTTTGTTGGTTTCTTTGTGTAATGTGCTGAGTAAATTTCGGCTCTGTTCTTCCCCCTAGTGTTCACACTGGGTAACGAACCGAATACACCCAAACTGATCCGAGTGAATAATTACAACAGACAAAACCCTAGTGTTCTTGTTTTAGTGTGTGTGTGTGTGTGTGTGTGTGTGTGTGTGTGTGTGTGTGTGTGTGTGTGTGTGTGTGTGTAGAGCTGTCAGAGTTTCGTGACACTGTGAATTATATTTTCTGTCTCTGATTGTTGACCTTCGCTGTCTCTGTTTTCTGTCTCTGATAGAACAAAATGGTGACAGTAAACGAAGGTAAGAGAAACAATAATCTGTTTAACATCAGGGTTTACACACACACACACACACACACAGGGTGATGCACACCAGAACAAATAGCAAGAATTCAACTGTATGTGTGTGTGTGTGTGTGTGTGTGTGTGTGTGTGTGTGTGTGTGTGTGTGTGTGCAGACATGCCGGTGTTAGTGGTGTTCAGCAGTGTGTGTACTCTCTTTGTTCTCATCGCTTCCACACTCTGGACATGTTGGAAGATAAGAAGAGCCATGCAGACAGAAGCACCGAAGACATACACAATGTATACGGAGGACACAACGGTACACACACACACACACACACACACACACACACACACACACATGCAAACACACACACACACACACACACACACATGCACACACACACACACACACACATGCACAGTGTAAAGTTTGACTGCACCCCTTATGTATAAACCTATATTTTCTTCTTTTTGCCTAAAACACACACACACACACACACACACACACACACACACACACACACACACACACACACACACACACACACACACACACACACACTGCAGGACGAGCTAAAAGAGAATATCAATGAAGAGGAGGAAGGCGCCCTCTCATGGATGGCAGAGGTAAAATGATTTAAATAATTTTTTTTAATATAGGTGATTATGTAATACCCCCAAGGGGGTGGGGCTAATGAGATGAGGGGGAGGTAACTTGATTGATTGACAGCTAAACTCTCTCTCTCTCTCTCTCTCTCTCTCTCGCACTCACACACACACACACACACACACACACACACACACACACACACACACACACACACACAGGACAGTCTAAAGGAGCAAAAAACGGAAGAGAATGATGATGATGACGATGACGATGGTGATGACGATGATGATGGTGATGATGGTGATAATGGTGATGATGGTGGAAGGTCTTAGCTCAGTGGTTAAGATTTTGCACTTTTGATCAAAAGGTTGTGAGTTCAAATCTCAGTACCACCAGGTTGCCACTGTGGGCCCCAGAGCAAGGCCCCTAACCATCACCTGCTCAGTAGTAGAAATGAGATTGTAAGTGGCTCTGGATACGGCCATCTGCCACAATGCAATACATGTAAATAATGATGATAATGAAGAGGTGAAACTGACACTGGATTTATATGTACAAAAATAAACTTTATTATATAATTATATAAAGTTGTAGAAAAAAAGCATTTAAATAATTTATTTTAATTATTTAATAGCATCCAATAAAATTTTATAATATTATTATTATAGTGTTTATTTAATAAGAAGTCCTTTAAGTATCTCAGGTACCAGTTTTTTTTAGTTTTTTTTTCTGGTGTTCATAGACACCAAACACACACACACACACACACACACACACACACACACACACACACACACACACACGTGTTACAAGTGTTTATTATTCATCAGCTCCACTTTAATTCATCTCATCCACAGGCGTATAATCACCAACCGATCCAGTCTGCACTGATTTCATGAGTATTGACACTTATTACATTATTATATCTTTATTTTATAGAAATA
>NC_060888.1:584391-586891 GCF_014805685.1 Silurus meridionalis | reverse complement strand
ATATACTTACATACATACAACCATACAACATACAATATACCTACACATACATACAACCATAAACATACAACCATATACTTACACATACATACAACCATAAACATACAACCATACACTTACACATACATACAACCATACAACATACAATATACTTACACATACATACAACCATAAACATACAACCATATATTTACACATACATACAACCATAAACATACAACCATATACTTACACATACATACAACCATACAACATATAATATACTTACACATACATACAACCATAAACATACAACCATATATTTACACATACATACAACCATAAACATACAACCATATACTTACACATACATACAACCATATAACATACAATATACTTACACATACATAGAACCATAAACATACAACCATATATTTACACATACATACAACCATAAACATACAACCATAAACATACAACCATAAACACACAACCATATACTTACACATACATACAACCATACAACATACAATATACTTACACATACATACAACCATAAACATACAACCATATATTTACACATACATACAACCATAAACATACAACCATATACTTACACATACATAGAACCATAAACATACAACCATATACTTACATACATACAACCATACAACATACAATATACTTACACATACATACAACCATAAACATGTATATATATATATATATATATATATATATATATATATATATATATATATATATGTATGTATGTATGTATATGCATTATACACAATACTCAATGTTTCAGTTCTGTGTTCCATAAATACAATTTTGAATATCTGATGGTCAAAACATTGTACTTGTATAAAATTTTAATCATAAATATAATATGAAAATAGTTTATATCATTCTAATCAAAAATGTTTACCAAATATTTAGAAGTGTTTGAACAATACTGTAAAATATATAGAGCGAAAACTGTATATTGTAATGCTTCAGGCTTAAAATAATGTATTGTATAGTTTTGAATTAAAAACTTGGTATTACTATTGCTAAAGATTTAGCACAAATTATAGTATTTTGTATTTCTAGCTACAACATTTCATGGATATTCACTTTTTTGTTTCTAGCTACACAAATAGCAATACTTGTACTTGTACAATAGCTAGAAATATACCATAAATAATTTTTTTTTTAATGTTTTAACATTGAGTGTACTGGTTGCAGCATCGCTGGTGTAAATTTGGTGTATGTATCGACATTTTTTGACAATGAGAATATTTATTAAAAAGAAAATAAATAAATAAATACATACATACATACATACATACATACATCAGTGACCAGTGACCTTGTCAGCTCATCAGTCTGATGTGTTTATTCAGTATTTAGGTAAAATGTTGTGTTAAAATGCTGAGATATAAATAAAACATCCACAGAACTGGGGTAAGAAATAGAACAGGACTTTTTAAGGTAAAAAAGATCCACATTTATGATTGGTCTAAAGTATATTGGGATCAAGAGAAATGAGAGGAAGGAGAAGAAAAATAACAAGAAGAAGTGGAAGGAAAGTAATTGAGATGAAAGTGTAGAAAAAGGAATAAGTTTAGGAAGTAAGATAAAAGTAAAAAGTGAGAAACTCAGGAACAAAGAAATAAGGACTTGTTAATGATGGATGGGAAACTCTAACACTTGGATGGTGTTAATTGAGAAGTTTGATGGAAAGACAGATCTGTGTGGAAGCTGATTCTCCTGAACTACAATTTACAAAAAAGAAAATAACCTGCAGTGTGACTTTCAGCTCGTGTGTCTGAATGTTGTGCAAAAGCTAATTAGGAAGAAAAGCCTCTCTCCTTTGACTGCTACAGGAGCAAATACAAGGAAATAATACAGAAAATAAGTCATCAAGTGAAGTAACTGATGGAGTGAAGGGAGAGTTGAGTGTATTTAGAGGAGATGGATGAAAGCTTTTCTGATCATCATGCATAGTACTACACTACAATACACCACCACAACATGTGGAGGAAGTTCTCTATTATTTACATCAATGTGTGTGTGTGTGTGTGTGTGTGTGTGTGTTCAGCAATAATAGTGACCCATTATTATGAGAGTTATTCACAAAAAATTTCATCAGAAAATAAGACAAAAGCAGAACAATAAAAGGAAAGAAATTAGCAAACAATGTAATAAAGAAAGGAGCGTTTGAACAAGGTTAAACCCAAAAGATAAAAAAAGAAAAAAATATATTTTTTTATTTGCAGGAGGTGCAGAGAAAACACTTCCATCAGGAAACATGGAACTGCAAATAAAGAAAAAAGTAAAATAATGAAATAATTATAAGGAAATTCATAATTATATAAGAAGAAAAAGAAAAAGTCATTATAAATGTATCATTTAATTCGCCTTCTTATTTTTACTCCCATATCATTTAAACAATTTTGTCGGAAAGAAGAATAAAAAAACTGAAAAATGAGAGATTTAAGCAACAGCCCCGAAAATAAAAGTAAATATAATCTTT
>NC_060888.1:574391-581891 GCF_014805685.1 Silurus meridionalis | reverse complement strand
TCTAGTCAAAGTAGGCTATCATTGAGCTACACACACTTATCTACACACACTTATCTACACTCATCTGAAGGATGTGGAGAGACACCACAGAGCAGGCATGGATGCTGAGGGATTTCTGCTCATGTTTTATTCACTTACAGGAGCAGCCATGTTTACCATGAAGCTATGACATACAAGTTCATCATTCTTTATGAAAGCCAGCACGGTGTGTGTGTGCTATAAAGCTGATCTGGTTCAAAAGTTACATCAGCATTAATATAAGAAAGCTCCTGGTGTTCTGAATCAGGTTCTACCGATGATTCAGTGGATGTTCTGAGCTTCGTGTTCGGATTTCTGAAATAACAGAAGATGCTGAACACCCTTTGAAAAGAAGACTTCCAGGACATGGTCCAGAAGAACACTGGGAGCTGTATTACTGTGTATTACTGTGCAAGAGGTCTGTTCTAAAGGTGATATTAATATATTTTCAGGTATAATTAATTAGATGCAATAGTCCTGATACGATATGTTATTTCACATCCTTTATATTGAAAACAAACACACACACACACACACACACACACACACACACACACACTTGGCCTTTCAGAAAAACAACAAAAACTTAATGTTGAAGTCAGCATGGTAAACAAACAGCCAGTGGGGATCTAGAAAGTGTGTGTATGAATATGTGTGTGTGTGTGTGTGTGTGTGTGTGTGTGTGTGTGTGTCTTATAAAATGGCCGATAAGACCTTGGACCTCTTGGCATTCTGCTCTCCGTCTCTCTTCTGCTAAGTTATTAAAATCATCTGAACCCATTATACAGGTTAATTAGTACAAAAGCAGGAGAACTCCCAGAATTCCCTGCTCCGACCTCCAACACGCAACTACACACTCACACACACTTACAATCACTCACAAACCTCACACTCTTCTACACACTCACACACACAATCACTCACAAACCTCAAACTCTCTTCTACACACTCACACACACTTACACTCACTCACAAACCTCACACTCTCTTCTACACACTCACACACACTTACAATCACTCACAAACCTCAAACTCTCTTCTACACACTCACACACTTACACTCACTCACAAACCTCACACTCTCTTCTACACACTCACACACACTTACACTCACTCACAAACCTCACACTCTCTTCTACACACTCACACACACTTACAATCACTCACAAACCTCACACTCTCTTCTACACACTCACACACACTTACAATCACTCACAAACCTCAAACTCTCTTCTACACACTCACACACTTACAATCACTCACAAACCTCACACTCTCTTCTACACACTCACACACACTTACAATCACTCACAAACCTCACACTCTCTTCTACACACTCACACACACTTACACTCACAAACCTCACACTCTCTTCTACACACTCACACACACTTACACTCACAAACCTCACACTCTCTTCTACACACTCACACACACTTACACTCACAAACCTCACACTCTCTTCTACACACTCACACACACTTACACTCACAAACCTCACACTCTTCTACACACTCACACACACTTACACTCACAAACCTCACACTCTTCTACACACTCACACACACTTACAATCACTCACAAACCTCAAACTCTCTTCTACACACTCACACACACTCACAAACCTCACACTCTCTTCTACACACTCACACACAATCACTCACAAACCTCACACTATTTTCTACACACTCACAAACACTTACACTCACAAACCTCACACTCTCTTCTACACACTCACACACACTTACACTCACAAACCTCACACTCTCTTCTACACACTCACACTCACAAACCTCACACTCTCTTCTACACACTCACACACAATTACACTCACAAACCTTACACTCTCTTCTACACACTCACACACACTCACAAACCACACACTCTTCTACACACTCACACACAATCACTCACAAACCTCACACTCTTTTCTACACACTCACAAACACTTACACTCACAAACCTTACACTCTCTTCTACACACTCACACACACTTACAATCACTCACAAACCTCACACTCTTTTTACACACTCACAAACACTTACACTCACAAACCTCACACTCTCTACACACTCACACACTTACACTCACAAACCTCACACTCTCTTCTACACACTCACACACACTTACACACAAACCTCACACTCTCTACACACTCACACACACTTACAATCACTCACAAACCTCACACTCTTTCTACACACTCACACAGACTCACAAACCTCACACTCTCTTCTACACACTCACACACACAATCACTCACAAACCTCACACTCTTTTTACACACTCACAAACACTTACACTCACAAACCTCACACTCTCTTCTACACACTCACACACTTACACTCAAACCTCACACTCTCTTCTACACACTCACACACACTCACAAACCTCACTCTCTTCTACACACTCACACACACTTACACTCACAAACCTCACACTCTCTTCTACACTCACACACAATCACTCACAAACATCACACTCTTTTCTACACACTCACACACACACACAATCACTCACAAACCTCACACTCTTTTCTACACACTCACAAACACTTACACACAAACCTCACACTCTTTTCTACACACTCACACACTTACACTCACAAACCTCACACTCTCTTCCACACACTCACACACACTTACACTCACAAACCTCACTCTCTTCTACACACACACTTACACTCACAAACCTCACACTCTTCTACACTCACACTCACAAACCTCACACTCTCTTCCACACACTCACACACACTTACACTCACAAACCTCACACTCTCTTCTACACACTCACACACTTACACTCACAAACCACACACTCTCTTCTACACACTCACACACACTTACAATCACTCACAAACCTCACACTCTCTTCTACACACTCACACACACTCACAAACCTCACACTCTCTTCTACACACTCACACACAAAATCACTCACAAACCTCACACTATTTTCTACACACTCACAAACACTTACACTCACACAAACCTCACACTCTCTTCTACACACTCACACACACTTACACTCCACAAACCTCACACTCTCTTCTACACACTCACACACAATTACACTCACAAACCTCTCACTCTTCTCTACACACTCACACACACACACTTACACTCACAAACCTCACACTCTCTTCTACACACTCACACACACTTACACTCACAAACCACACACTCTCTTCTACACACTCACACACACTTACAATCACTCACAAACCTCACACTCTTTTTACACACTCACAAACACTTACACTCACAAACCTCACACTCTTCTACACACTGCACACACTTACACTCACAAACCTCACACTCTCTTCTACACACTCACACACACTTACACACAAACCTCACACTCTCTTCTACACTCACACACACTTACACTCACAAACCTCACTCTCTTCTACACACACACACACTTACACTCACTCACAAACCTCACACTCTTTTCTACACTCACACACACTTACAATCACTCACAAACCTCTCACTCTTCTCTACACACTCACAAACACTTACACTCACAAACCTCACACTCTCTTCTAAACACTCACACACACACAAACCTCACTCTCTTCTACACACTCGCACACACTTACACTCAAACCTCACACTCTTCTACACACTCACACACACTTACACACAAACCTCACACCTCTTCTACACACTCACACACTTACACTCACAAACCTCACACTCTCTTCTACACACTGCACACACTTACACTCACAAACCTCACACTCTCTTCTACACACTCACACACACTTACACTCACAAACCTCACACTCTTTTCTACACACTCACACACACAATCACTCACAAACCTCACACTCTTCTACACACTCACAAACACTTACACTCACAAACCTTACACTCTCTTCTACACTCACACACACTTACAATCACTCACAAACCTCACACACTCTTCTACACACTCACACTCTCTTCTACACACTCACACACTTACACTCACAAACCTCACACTCTCTTCTACACACTCACACACACTTACACACAAACCTCACACTCTCTCTACACACTCACACACACACTTACACTCACAAACCTCACACTGTCTTCTACACACACACACACTTACACTCACAAACCTCACACTCTTTTCTACACACTCACACACACTTACAATCACTCACAAACCTCTCACTCTTCTCTACACACTCACAAACACTTACACTCACAAACCTCACACACTCTTCTACACACTCACACTTACACTCACAAACCTCACACTCTCTTCTACACACTCGCACACACTTACACTCACAAACCTCACACTCTCTTCTACACACTCACACACACTTACACACAAACCTCACACTCTCTTCTACACTCACACACTTACACTCACAAACCTCACACTCTCTTCTACACACTCGCAAACACTTACACTTACAAACCTCACACTCTCTTCTACACACTCACACACACTTACACTCACAAACCTCACACTCTTTCTACACACTCACACACACAATCACTCACAAACCTCACACTCTCTTCTACACACTCACACACACTCGCAATCACTCTCAAACCTCACACTCTCTTCTACACACTCACACACACTTACACTCACAAACCTCACACTCTCTTCTACACATTTGCTGTGCACACTCAAATACATTCGCAAACACTCACACACACTTGCACACAATCACAAATACTTGGACACACACTCTTCTACACACTCACACTCTCTTCTACACACTCATGGCACGAATGTCAGCTGTCAATCAAAAGACATACATTGGCATACATGGCATTTAGCAGACGTCCGTGTCCAGAGCAACGTACAAAAGTGCTTTAAGTCTCATCAGTGAGTAAATCTACACTGGTACACTGGATTACACACTTAATATAAATCAGATTACAACTGTGTTGAGATATTCTTTTTTGGTGAAGATGAAGGTCTCTGAGGTAGGATGGTGCTTGTCCGTTTTTCGCCTTGTAGGCAAACATCAGTGTTTGTGATGTTTGCAGCTACTGGATACCAGTGAAGGGAGCAGCAGTGGGGTGGTGTGGGAGAACAACAAGTTGTGCAGCTGCGTTTTGGATCATTTGCAGTGGATGAATAGCGTTCAGGGGAAGACCTGCCAGCAGAGAGCTGCAGTAGTCCAGTCTTGAAATGACAAGAGACTGAACAAGCACCTGGGCAGCCTGTGTGGACAGAAATGGTCGAATCTTTCAGATGTTGTAGAGAAGAAATCGACAGGAACGAGCAACATTAGCAACATGTGAGGAGAAGGACAGTTCATTGTCCATAGTTACCCCGAGGTTACAAGCAGTGGCTAAAGGGGAGAGCAGAGTGTCATGAAGTGTTATTCAGAGATCTTGACCTGGAAATGAATCACCTGGGATGACCAGCAGTTCTGTTTTGCTGGGATTGAGTTTTAATTGATGAGTATTAATCTATGAATATATGACAACCAAACATGCCGAGCAGAAGCTGTGGTATCTCAGGGAGGAAAAGAAAAAATCAGTTGAGTGTCATCTGCATAGAAGTGGTAAGAAAACCCATGTGAGGATATGACTTCACCAATGGAGTGGGTATAGAGGGAGAAAAGGAGGGGACCAAGTACAGAGCCTTGTGGGACACCAGTGGTGAGTCTGCATGGGGCAGATGTGGATCCCCTCCATGTTACCTGGTATGAGCGACCTTCCAGGAAGGGAGCAAACAATTCCCATGCTGTTCCGCGGATACCGAGGCTCCTGAGGGTTGACAAAAGTGTCTTGTGGTTGACTGTGTCGAATGCTGCTGAAAGGTCCAGGAAGATAAGTACAGATGACAGCTTGGCTGATCGAGCAGCATGCAGTTTCTCAGAAACAGCCAAAAGGGCCGTCTCTGTGGAATGTGCTGCTTTGAAGCCAGACTGGTTCGGATCATGGAGGTTGTTCTGTGAGAGATAAACAGACAGATGGTTAAAAACAGTGCGGTCCAGAGATTTAGAAAGAAAGGAGAGAATGATACCGGTCTGTAGTTGTTGATGTCTGATGGATCCAGAGCAGGTTTCTAAAAAATGGGAATAACCCTCACTCGGTTGAAGGTAGTTGGCACATGGCCAGATGTTAAGGATGAACAGCAGGAGGTCTTGTGAGATGGTCTGAAGTGCAGTTGAAGGGATTGGATTCAGAGGGCAGGTGGTGGGATTGCTTGATCAACACACCGACACACAATTCATGTCTCACAGATGGTTTTCAGATAAACATCAGACCCACAATCCAGCTTCAGACCCACAATCCAACATCAGACTCTTGGTTTATTTATTTGGTAGTTGTGATAAATTGATAAATTATATTTTATTATTAGATTATAATTAGCTCCCAGAGATGAATCCTAAACATCTCCAGGGTCCTAACTCACACCAGCTCGTATGTGATTCTGCATCGTTGTGAATTTCATCCCTTCTTTTATTCATGAACACATCTGCATTAAATTTCATTTTGCGTGCGTTTCATGCATGAAGAGATCTCGCTGAAGACTCACACGCTTGTGGAACCCTGAAGATGAAGGATGAGTCGGAGAGGAATAAATGACAGAAATAAATTACATTTACACACATAAAAGGTAATAAATAAATCTGATGTATACGAAATAAAAAACAGTGATGAGGTGATAATTCAGGGTTTAAAGGGTAATTTATGATCGGAATGTGAAGAATCATTCGAAAAATCAAACCTAACAGAATGAATCCATGCAGGTGAGAGGATTTGGTCCAGCTGTGGAAATGATGTGGAGTCAAAAATCTAAATTCAAAACACTGTATTGTGATCGATCTCGACTCGATTTTAATAATTATTCTACGTGATTAAAGGTGTAGTGAATCCATCAGATCTCTCAGGTGTTTTCTCTTACACACAGCTCTGTGTTTATTATTTCTTCTTCATCACTCTTCTTCTGAGTCACGTTCGTTCCTCGTTGCTGCAGAAACAGAAACAAAGTGGTTTGAGTTTTCCGTCTGTGCATAAAAACAACATTACAGTAAAGTGTGTAAAATAAATCACACTTCAGTGTGTGTGTGTGTGTGTGTGTGAGAGAGTGGTCTTACCGCCTGAATGTAAATATTTGATACAGGTTTAGAGAGGGATGATGATGGACAGGAAGTGTTAGAGAAATCATCTCAATGTGCCGAGAGCCATCTGGAGTGAAAAGCCTCAGGAGAGAACCGACAATCTTTTTTTTAGTGTGATTCTGCACTTCATCCACATGGCTGAACAGTGCGAGGTGAAAGACAGACAACACACACACACACACACACACACACACACACACACACACACACACCGAGTCACCGTGCTCACAAGGCCTCCGAATGATTAAATATATTATCATAACAGAATGAGTCATTATTCTAATAATATGAGAAAAATGAATATAGCAGGGGAGAGAAGAGCTAACGGGTGAGCTGGTGGTTTGGGATACGAACGCAGTGGACCTGTGATGGTGTGTGATGGTGT
>NC_060888.1:559391-569391 GCF_014805685.1 Silurus meridionalis | reverse complement strand
ATTAAGGCTGTATTTTTGAGAAGAAAGTAAAGAATAAAGTTTGTGTTTCAGAGCGCAGCGCCTGGACAAGAACATGGAGGCGTTTAATTCAATCTGTCTGCACTTTCAGCACACAGCGTCTGCAAACGGCGGCCATTTTTAGCTGCTATCGATTTTGCCGCATGCTTGAAAGAGTCATTTATTACAAAAGCTTACATTTTTATAAAACCAGCCACTTAACTTAGGACACACATTAATCACAAACTCTTTATGGCATTTCTCGTCTCTCTCTCTCTCTCTCTCTCTCTCTCTCTCTCTCTCTCTTCTTGACAGAATATATGTTAAAAATAGAAATAACGCTTTTCCTTCTCAAGTGCACAAAAACATTCATTCACCATCCTGAAAGTGTGGTCCAGAATCTCATCCTCTTTTTCCTTCTTATCAAAAACTTGTGAACTTGAAAGAGCAAACAGGGAAACAAACTTTTTCATCCTTTCTCATTCTTTTCTCTCTCTTTCTCACTCTAGCAGATGTGTTATTTTGTGGTTGAATAACAAAGCCCCCCACACACACACACACACACACACACACACATATTAATGTTGGAGGCTGTGTTAAGATAAATAATGAAACGTGTGATGCAGCGTGTGGGAACGAGGCTGGTGAAATATTCAGGACGAGATGTTTAGAAGTGTAATGAAGAGCAGCGAGTCTCAGAGCTCGCAAGAAAATTAACTTGTAGTTAATATTTTATTTCACTTTGCGTTCAAATACAAACCTTTAGAAAATTATTATTTAAAAACGTGCCCAAACACACACACACACACACACACACACACACACACACACGCACACACGCACACATGCACACGCACACGCAAACACGCATACATGACACTGCTTCATCACACGTGTAAATATTTTTATTATTAATAATATTATATATATATTTATACACACTATCTAAATAACAAACAGACAGTTACACAGACAGACTTGAAACAGAGAGACAGACAGATACAGACAGACAGACGGACAGACAGACAGTGAGACGGACAAACAGACAGGCGGTGAGATGGACAGACAGACAGGTTTCTTGTGTTTTTTAGCTGCTAATTTATTAAAAAATACATTAAAATATGAATGAGTTAACTATTATACTATTAAATAGTTTATTAATTTAATATTTGTTTAGATTTGTATGGCGAGAAGTGAACACTATTATTAGGCCTGACTCTGTAACTAGTACCACTTACAATGTACATATAAATAAATAAATAAATAAATAAATAAATAAATAAATAAATAAATAAATAAAGAGTTACCCACGGATAATCTCACAGATTTCATTATATATAGACACATAAATAGTCTTGAAACCTGTGAAAACTGTAAAAACTGTACGCCGTCTCCATGACGACAGACGAGGCTTTTCAGTTAATATTCAGCTTATGTTTATGTTTATATATATATATATTTAAAATTTCTTTTTTTTCAAAAGAAGCGGTCATGACCTCACAAGCCGTACATTTCATCTCCCTGTAATGTTCGTATCGGTCCTCGTGTAGTGTCTCAGGGCAGAAGATGTGAATACGGAGATCTTTCCCTGGAGCTGTATCTTCTAAACTCACACAGTGTTATTTTTCTCCTCGATGCACTGCGCCGTTATTATCACCGCAGCAGAACATCCAGTTTACGGCGCTCTATTTGTGCAGAATGTTGTTTTAGAGATATAATTTTACAGCAGTTGTGTTAGCGCTCTGATAACTGATGGATTTAAAGACTCAGAGTTTAGGACTGGACTGTACACACTTCCTTCCAGAATGACACTCAGTCCTGATGAAAATGTCCTCTCGCTGTCTTTTAGTTTTTCTCTCATCACGTCTCTGAAGCCGAGCGTGAAATGGGTTTACAGAAAGATTGAATGATGTAATATGGGCGTGAGGCTGAGAAACCCACCGCACTTTTCACCTCAGGTTTGGAGATGAATAGTAAGTTGGGTTTATCTCAGAGTTTATAATTAAGAATCAGTTTTACACCATCGATACATTTCCTAGATTAGCAGGATTAATGAGATTAGGAATTATAGATTGAACAGCTGCATCAGTATCAGAAATATTGAGAGGGTGTGCTTTTATAATATTCATAAGAAATTATACTGTACTGATTTTAATGTGCTTCATTATATTGCGATTGTTAGAGATGGTAAAAGTCCACACATCCCTCACTCAGTAGAAGTGCAGATACTCATGTTTTAAAAGACTCTGGTAAAAGCTGAAGTTCTGACTGCACTTTTTTACCCAAATTAAAGTGAAGAAGTTTGGGCTCTGACATGTTCTTCAGTAAAAAGCAAATTTACATTTGCAGCATTTAGCAGACGCCCTTATCCATCGCGATGTATAAAAGTGCTTTGAGTCTCTAGTAAAGAATAAATCTACACTGTACACTGGATTACAAACTTAATATAAATATAACTCTGGAATTCTACAAACTTAGAAAGTGGTAATTTAAGTGTTTTAGGAAGAGGTAGGTCTTCAGTCGTCACTTGAAGATAGTCAGGGACTCTGCTGTACAGACATCTAGGGGAAGTTCATTCCACCACCTCGGTGCCAGAACAGAGAAGAGCCTTGAAGTGTACTTACCTCTCATTCTGAGAGAAGGTGGTACCAGTGGAGCAGTGCTGGAGGATCTCAGACAGCGTGGTGCAGTGCGAGATGTGATGAGGTCACTGAGGTAAGATGACACTGGTCCATTTTTGGTCTTGTAGGTAAACATCAGTGTTTTGAATTTGATACGTGCAGCTACTGGAAGCCAGTGGAGGAGCAGCAGTGGGATGGTGTGGGAGAACTTGGGCAGATTGGGCAGATACACAAGTCGTGCAGCTACGTTTTGGATCATTCGCAGTGGATGAATAGCGTTCAGGGGGAGACCTGCCATCAAAGAGCTGCAGTAGTCCAGTCTCAAAATCACGAGATGGTCGAATCCTTCGGATGTTGTAGAGAAGAAATCGTCAGGAATGAGCCACATTAGCGACAAAAAAGGACAGTTGATTGTCCATAGTTACCCCAAGGTTACGAGCAGTGGCTGAAGGGGAGAGCAGAGAGTCATGAAGAGATATTCTGAGATCTTGACCTGGAGATGAATCACCTGGGATTTTATTACCTGTTTTAGTGTCACGCTGTAACTGAACCTCACGTAATTGATAATAGGGCTGTCAATCGATTTAAATATTTAATCGTGATTAATCGCAACTTAATTGCACATTTGTATCTTTTGTAAATGTCCTTAAAATAAGACCAGGTTTTTAATATTCTAATCAACATGAACAAATATTGATGCTTTATGCAAATGTTTATTATTCGTGAAACCAAACTCAACATTAAACATGAAGACAAAATATTCTTGTGAATGTTTTAAAGTAATGATGGTGTTTTAAATTACATAAATCATCAGGAGACCAAACAGAACTTTTGCTATGTTTCCACACGGACGGTTAATGAGGTGATACCGGAGAAACTGTACCTCTTCTAATTTTCATACGGATTACAGAATCTGAGAATATTTGTTTGAGATGTGAACTGGTTTATTTAAAGATAGACATTTTTAGTTTTTTACAGTATCGAATGATGTATTAGTCTGATCTGTTTGATCAAAAAAGAAAAAAACACGCCTGCATGTTTGTCGACCCCAGAGGTTTCAAATGAGCCTTTTTATACTTATTATTTATATTTCTAATAAAAAAAAGGTCAAACAGAAATGCATGCTGCATTAATCACTCGTTAATAAAATTATGGTTGTCAAAATTAATTTACGTTAACAGGTTATTAACGTGTTAATAATAAAAAATGTCAGGAGACAATTTTTTAATTGATGAGTCTGTTTTGAAAATGTAAGATGTAGAAAGTACAGATGTTTGTGTAAAATGTAATGAGTGAAAGTAAAACGTTGTCTTAAAAATAAACAGTTGAAGTAAAATACTGATCCCAGAAAAATCTACTTGTGTCTACATACACAACACAGCCACCGAGTGCATTTCTGCACATCCTCACAAATAAACGAGGCCTCGGTGCCATGCAATACCAAACATGATCAATGGGGTCAGCAGAGGACCATGCGACACATGGGAGTAAACGTCCTCAGGTCCTGCTGTAGATGAAGCACATCTGAGTTTTTTTAATCACTCATATTGCCTTTAAACCTACAGATAGATCTGCTTCTGTCTTTCATCCTTCTAGATTCTCTAGATTAGTAAATTAATGTGAAGCTTTTACACACTCAAGACATCAATCACAATGATGATCTCTAGTTTTAAAACATTCCACAGGGACTAGTGGATGTCCCTGTTAACCCTCCATGTGGATATATATGACACACTGTGTGTGTGTGTGTGTGTGTACACAGTGTACACACCAGTCTGAGCTGTTAGCTTTATAAAGAAGGAATAAAGAAGTCATTAGCTGAAACAAAAGATGAGTTATAAACACACACACCAAATGAACAGATGCAGTGGTACCTTCAACAACGTGGTCAGGGTTAAGTTGTGTGTATTTGTACTCAGTAGACGGATACACACCCAGATTTTCTTTAATTAAGGTTTTTTTTGTATAATTGTGTAAGATATGAGTGAGATGTGAGGAAACTCAGACCTGCAGAAAAACCTGGTGCTTTTGGGAAAAGAACATGTCAGAGACCTTGATGTTAAGAGTTAAGAAAAGACCACACAAACACACACACACACACACACACACACACACACACACACACACACACACACACACACACACACACAATACTCTTACCTACAGTGTGTGTGTGTGTGTGTGTGTGTGTGTGTGTGTGTGTGTGTGTGTGTTTGTGAGCAGCTTGAGGTGTGCATCTCAGTTCTGAGAATCAGAGAAGTTTGCTGGAACAGAAAGGTCAGCTTCTCGCCTCAAGCAAATCATCAGCCGAAGCTGAAAAGGTCACAAAGTGTTTCTGTTCACATCACCTTCAGAGACGAGAGAACTATAGCTCATACAGCACAACCTCTTCACACACAAACACACACACACACACACACACACACACACACACACACACACACACACACACACACACACAGCTTAAACTTACCATTTTTTCATTATTTAGATGTTTTTTTTCTGCAGGTCTTCAGTAGCAGTTGAACTTCCTTCACTCACATGTAACGTCCTAAAAGATTTTTCATTTTAGTTGATCCTCAGGGGGAACCTTTAAAGATTCTGTCTAGAACCCTGTGATTGAAGGTTTCCTTCTTTAGAAATTGTTCCAGGTAAAATAGGTGAGAGAGAGTAGGTGAGAGAGAGCTGTGCATAAAAAGTGTGATAAACAGGGCTGGAAAATGAGATTAGATAGGATTAGATTAGATTAGATTTAACTTTGTCAATTTTGTCATTACATGTTACAAGACAACACAAAACAGCATCTAAGTGGAATTGGCAGCAGTGTATAATATTTAGATGTACAGGTTGGTAAGGCTGCGATGTTTGATAGCTATAAATAAATAAATAATGACAAATAACTGAATGATATGAAGGAAAAAAGCAGTAGATGGAAAGGGGATTATATACAATGAGTACAGTATAATAATTATATATAATACAGTACAGAGGTCATGTGTAATGAAGGAGATATTGTATGCAGTGTTTATAAAAAGGTTATATACACATTTTATGTGCAAAACGCTATGGAAAGCTTCCAAAAATAATTATATTAGAATCTTTTATATACAGAATGTGCAATGGATAAAAAAGTGTAGAATACACATTAACCTGTACAATCATTTTCACCATTTTCCAGACACCGTTACACAGAGAGACATACAGCTATCTCAGATATGCACTGAGCAGGTGAGAGTTAAGGGCCTTGCACAGGGGCCCAAAAGGGGCAGCTTGGTGGTGCTGGGATTTGAATTTAAGTGCAACATCTTACCCACTGAGCTGCCACTTCCCTAAACACCTTCAGTTCTTACTAGGTTAGGTTGGGTAATGGTCTGTAATAATAAATACATAAGTATAGTGTGGTTTAATCCTGGATTCTGATTGGTCAGGCGGTGATAAATAAGTGTTATTTTCTATAGTAACATTCTTGTTTACAGGAATGTGAACAACATGCACACAAATCATTATACACAGATTAAAATGAACTTTTTTGTAAGCAGAAATGTGTTTATGTAACATGTATGGAAGGAGTCTCCAGTGTCAGTGCTTTGTGAAAGTTCTCAGGACAGACGACTTTTCACTTCTTTACGTTTTTCTCGTTTTTAACATGATGAGCCGCCATGTTTAATAAAGTTTATTAAATTGAAGAGAAATAATGATGGTGATGGAACACGTGTTTATCGCTGCTATAATGTGTGAGACAACAAAATGGAACTTACATGGAACTTTCAATGTAACTATAAATGGATAAAAAGTATCATGTGATATTTGAATGTAAATATAAAAATGTAATTGATATATACGAGGTGGAATCAAAATGTTTTGGGATTCGTTTTGTAACACGATACCAGACTGTTACTCAGGAGTAGAAGATAAATCCAAGATGTGATGTATCTGAGATGCCGTCACCAGTTCAGCATTTATTACTCTGGCTCTCATTTGATGTTTATTCTGTTCAGCTGCCTCGCTGTCTCACTCTCTGAGCTTCTATTGAGAAAGTCAAGGTCAGGTGAAAAAACATACGGTGTACAGATGAAGACTGCGCTGTACAGAAAGCAAAAAACTTTTAAAGGAGATGAATCACAACATGACAGATGTTATGAAAATGCTGTCCATGATCTCAGAGCTACTTTTACTTTAGACAAATCAGCAGTTAAAGAACTGCCACTGGTTCTTCATCATCTATTTATTAGCAATGAAGTAAGGTCTGTGTGTTGTGATGGGATGAATACTCAGCTCTGCTTCAGTGAATTATATATCTGTACAATCATCATTCACATGAACAGACTCTTAAAATTCCACTTGAGGTCTGGGTGGACATTAGCAGTCTAGACGTCGTCCCGTCTCTGTTTTCAGACTGCAGATATATTTTTCTCTATCAGACAGCGTTATAGCTTCGGATCGTATCAATGGTTAGTTATGCTTCTTTTTTGTAAAAAAACAATACATCAAATGATGTAGAGAAACATCTTCAGTCCTCAAATGAGTAGTGTTAGTGTTTTTACTTCTCTCAGTATAACATTAGAACATCTCCACATCTCCACATCTTTATTTTTGATATAAATGTGATGAATGAATCTGTACAGCAGGATTAACAGTGTAGCTAGACAGCATCGGATAGTGGTCTGTAGGATGGTTTTGGAGGTGAAGAAGAAGAGGAGAAGAGTGAGGACTGAAAGAAGAATAAGATGGTGGAAACTGAAGGAGGAAGACTGTAGTGTGAGGTTCAGGGAAGAGGTCAGACAGGAGCTCGGTGGTGGTGAAGAGGTGCTGGATGATTGGGAAACTACTGCAGGAGTGATAAGAGAGACAGATAGAAAAGTACTTGGTGTGATGAGAAAATTAGGCAGGAGTACAAGGAGATGCAGCAGCAGGTGAAGAGGCAGAGGAACCGAGCTGGGAAGGATGTGCTGCAAGTTAGAGCAATAAAGGATGGAGTGTAAAGTAATGGAGAGTGTGTTAGAGAAGTGAAGAAAAGAGTGCAGGCAGGGTGGAGTGGGAGGAGAAGAGTGACAGCAGGAGTGATTTGTGATAGAAGAGTATCTGTGAGAGTGAAAGGGAAAGTTTATAGGACTGTGGTAAGACCTGAGATGTTGTATGGTTTAGAGACAGTGGCATTGAGTAAAAGACAGGAGGTGGAGCTGGAGGTAGCAGAGCTGAAGATGTTGAGATGTTCGTTGGGAGTGACAACAATGGACAGGATTAGAAATTAGTTTATTAGAGAGACATAGAGGACGTTTTAGAGACAAGGTGAGGGAGGTGAGATTGAGATGGTTTGGACATGTGCAGAGGAGGGACATGGGGTATATCAGTAGGAGAATCCTGAGGATGGAGCCACCAGGAAGGAGGAAAAGAGGAAGACCAAGGAGGAGGTTTATGGATGTGGTGAGGGAAGACATGCAGGTAGATGGTGTCCAAGAGGCAGATGTAGATGACCGGGGGACGAATGATCCGCTGTGGAGACCTGAACGAAAAGGTTTAAGTTTAAGAAGGTTTAAGAAATAATCTGATTTCTGTATTAGAAGGATAAAATACAGCATCAGATTACATCATCTCCAACATACTCCTCCACCACACACCTTTCAGCACCCTCACACACCACTGACCACTTCTGCAGATTTTACTCTGTGTATTTATTCATGATTATTACAAATAACAAACTTCTCTGATGAAAATAATGTAAAAGTTGATTTGGGCCACAGAAAGGGTCTGGTGCAAATGTGATCACAGGAAGACCATTCTTACAGCTTTCATGAAAATAAAATCTGATCTCTCTCAAACACACACACACACACACACACACACACACACACACACACACACACACACACGTGCAGTGCAGTACATATAACTGACATATTTAAGTTTTGATTCCAAATTTGATCAAAACAGCTTCTTTTAGTTGTCAGTTCATTTCCGTTACACATCCGAACGTAACCATTTCCCCAGAACCACTGCACTAACACTTTCCACTTTTAGTAAAGGAACATTAAAATATGTCGTTGTGATCCAAACACGGCCCTCGGCTACATCTGTGTGATTTACTATCCGAGTGGAGACGCTGCCAAGCCGCACTTAATCATAATTATTTCCTGGAGCTTCATTTTCATGGGCGCTGAGTCAGCAGTTTCTTCTAGACACAAAGGGAACTTCAGTGTCGTTCTCTTTATTCACACACACACACACACACACACACACACACACACACACACACACACACACACACACACACACACATCAGCTGTTTTATGTTTTCAGGTCTAGGACGCCTGGAAAGTCATTGCCATTATGTTAAAGTTTAAGAACCAAAATAGGTTTTACTATACATTATAAGGAGTTACAATTACTGATGCTGACACAAACACTGCAAAGAAACACATAGTAAACAATGTCAATAGTACAGATATTAAGGCTAAATACCAGTAATTATAATAGAAATGTTCATCTTCATAATTCTATTCAACACAATGCGATTCAATGGAAAAAATCTGATGCTCTGCAACTCAATATGGTGCAGAAAGTTCACTTTTATTTCTTTGGTTCAGACTGACAGCAAATCATCAATTCACTCAAGTGCTTCTGACGTCCAAACTCATGTCTCTTCCACAAACTGCACTCTGTAGTGCAAAGAAAAAAGATGATATAAAAGATATAAAAGATAATAAAACCGGATGTTCTTTTCCTTTTGTGTCTGCAGCAGGAGGCAGCTCTGCCTCTGCCATGTTAATCTGTGTTCTACGTGACTCCGTAGTGTGATGCGTCATATTCACGTAGCAGCGGTGGTGCTGAAAGAACGCCTTCGAGAAACAGATGAGCGAGGAGAAATCAATCTACAGATCCAATATTAATCACAAATTATTGGTCACTTTCTAAATACTAAAAGTGAAGCTATGATAGATATGTTTAAAACTATGCAAAACAGATTATATCCAATAGACACTTTTTAAATTGATGCATCACATCATTAGCTTTTATGGCGATACACCAATGTGAATCTGTGAATGTTGATATCACTATATATATATATATATATATATATATATATATATATATATAAAATAAACATGGATGCTAATTTATCTTGCTAGTTATCTTAGCCAGTGAAGAAGAGTGCAGAAATGTCTCTGAGAGCACAATCCTGCTGTGAGCATGTTTAATAGAGTTAGTTAAAGGGCTAGCTACATTGGCTAAATGATTAGGAATGGCAGGGTGTGGGTGTGGGTGTGGGTGTGGGTGTGGTGCTCAGCTCAGATAAAATGAAGTGTTAATTGTTGGTACACTCTGTAACACTCAGTGTGACCCGAGTCTTTGAAATCCAGTGAAAACTTGCTATAAGTCGATGC
>NC_060888.1:539391-551891 GCF_014805685.1 Silurus meridionalis | reverse complement strand
TGGTGAGAGTAGTGAGCAGGTGGAGAAGATCTTGGAGAGGTGGAGGTACACCCTGGAGTGAGACCTAAAATGTTGTATGGTATAGAGACAGTGGCATTGAGTAAAAGAGAGGAGGTGGAGCTGGAGGTAGCAGAGCTGAAGATGTTGAAATGTTTGTTGGGAGTGACGACGATGGACAGGATTAGAAATTAGTTTATTAGAGGACAGCGCATGTAGGATGTTTTGGAGACAAGGTGAGAGAGGTAACATTGCTTGCAAGTTTGCTTTGTAGAATTCAAGAGTTATATTTATATTAAGTGTGTAATCTTTTGTACAGTGTAGATTTATTCATTACTAGAGACTCAAAGCACTTTTGTACGTCACTCTGGATAAGGACGTCTGCTAAATGCAGCAAATTTAAATGTGAGATTAAGATGGTTTGGACATGTGCAGAGGAGGGACATGGGGTATATCAGTAGGAGAACACTGAGGATGGAGACACCAGGAAGGAGGAAAAGAGGAAGACCAAGGAGGAGGTTTATGGATGTGGTGAGGGGAGACATGCAGGTAGTTGATGTGAAAGAGGCAGATGTAGAGGACAGGGGGGGATGGAGACGGATGATCCGCTGTGGCGCCCCCTAATGGGAGAAGCCAAAAGAAGAAGAAGAAGAAGAAGAAGATAAATGAAAGTTACTTAAAAAAAATTTAAGTTGACAGAAACATTTATACTTGTGTGTAAAATAGTAAATAAAATTTAAATAAAAAGTAACAAAAAAGTAAAAGCCCAAAAGCTGATTGGCTTTTATTTTAATGTCCCTCTGAGGAAAAAATTATTAACAGAATGCTGTAGAAATATTTCATTAGTTTTTGCTAATTGATTAAATGGTTAAAATTGCAAAGTCTTTCCAGTGGAGTGTGACCTCGAGAGAGACCTCGGCACGTCGAACAAATCCGCTATAACCGAAACGACTCATTATTTTACACACACAGTGTCGCGATGTATGATTAATTTAAATACTCAAATCAGCACTGATGTTTTTTTCTATTTACCATCTCACACACACACACACACACACACACAAACACAGACAGACACACACACACACACACACACACACACACACACACACACACACACACACACACACACACACACAAACACAGACAGACACACACACACACACACACACAGACATACACACACACACACACACACAGACACACACACACACACACACACACAGACACACACACACACACACACAGACACAGACACATATACACACACACACACACACACACACAGACAGACACACACACACACACACAGACACATACACACACACACACACACACACACACACACACACACAAATACAGACAGACAGACAGACACACACACACACACACACACACACACACAAATACAGACAGACAGACAGACACACACACACACACACACACACACACACACACACACACACACTCGCTCTCTCTCCTCTCAAGAGGATAAAGTGTCCGCTTTTAGAAAAAACCCTAAAAGGCACTTTTAATCGCTTGCTGGCGTAACGTCGGCGTCGCTGCTGAAATGCCACCACGGTGTTGGACCTTACACATAATTGCATCATTGTAGAATAAACAAAGAAACAAAGGCACAGAGAAATGAGGCATCATGGGAAACGGTCTCCAGTCATTCAGGGTTTTTTCAGTCTTATCGCGCCTCTTCTGAGCGCTCTCAATTGCTTTTTTGATTTTATGTTTTCCCTTTTCTCAGTTTTTTCCTCTCTTATTTATTTATTTATTTATTTATTTATTTATTTTTCTCACTCCTTTTCCCCAGCGACTGTCTCTGTTGATGTCCGAGAGCGAGTCCTCCAGATGGTCTCTCGAGACGTCCTTCTGCTCCTCCGAGCCATCCAAGGCCGATCTTTTGAATTCCGAGCCATGCCTTTTCTCTCCTGGCATCTCCTTTTTTTTTTTTCTCCCTTTGCTCTGATGGAAAAAGGGGAGTGAACGTTCCCTCTCTTCACCCCCACCCCACCCCCTCCTCCCCTGCCAACTCTAAATCCCAACCCAGATCTCAGTTTGCCGACACAATGGAGCTCAGAGAATTGGACTTGAGATAATTGTGTTGCTATTTCCCATTTCGGCTGTAATGGAATCTCACGTCGCGGCTTTGGGGCCCTGAGCAATCCGCCATTTTGGAGATTGGCCTAGCTGCTGCAGTTTTTCTTTCTTTTCTTTTTTTTGATTACTTTTTCCTTAGTCTCTCCCGTCCCCGTGATTTGTCTCTCCTCCATCTCCAAGAAAATAGACCCTTCAGTCTGAGACGAGTGAGAGACAAGGCTCTATCTCGTGATGGAGTTTCACTCTGGGATTTTAAAGAAGACGTTAAACTGATTTCTTAAATCCTGACCGGCTCTGAGCTTCAACTTCACAATTCCTGTGACACAAAAATGTTTTACTAAAAGGTGATAAATATAATAAATGTGTCATTTCATTTATGTCTAATTCATAAAAGAAGTAACTGACAGGAATTATAGATAATAATGATAATAATGTCTCTCAGGGATTTTTGATCAGACAGGTTCTTTTGGTCTCAATTTGGTCAAAAACAAAAAACCACTAAAACTTAAAACTAATATTAAATTTTTAACCAATAAATTAGATCCTGTAGATTCCATCTGTCCATAATGATGTTAATTCTGTTCTCCGAGGCTTCAGTAAAGATATTTCTCTAAACTCACACCGAACTTTAGCTTTCCATTTTAACTCTAAACTCTAAACTCTTTACTGTTTATTGGTTTAGGATTTAGAACAGATCTGTTTTTCACCTCTGTGGTTTATGATGCAGTAGAACTTGTTTTCTGTAAATAAGCTGAACTTCAACGTGTGGCTGAATGATACAACATTGGATTTTTATCTGAAATAAAATAAATGTCTCTCTGTGCTGTTGGTCCTCATTCTGCACTCTTGTCCCCGCCCCATTACACTCGCCCTATTGCTCCTGCCCTTCTGGTCTTGCCCTTCTGGTCTTGCCCTATTGGTTCCAGCCTGTTGGCCCTGCCCATCTCGCCCCGCTACACGGGCCACAGCCCAAACAGAGTTGAACTGAGGCTTGAGAAGCAGCAGAAATCAGGAATTGATGTGTGGAGGTTAAAGTTAACTATGAAAAGTTTTATAAAGTAAATATATTTAACGCTTGGCGAATCTATTACCAGAACATTCCTGTTTAAAATTTCCCTCCATTACTTATTAGCAGCATTAGCCTTGCACAGCGAGTGAACACCAAACCAAACATGTCTTGTCTGATTGACTACACTTGTGCTAAGCAGAGATAAATTGTGTACATTTACATTTTCACTGGAGCGTTTCTTTGGGAAATGCCGCAGGGCTTCAAATCGCTTTTCCTAATTAGCTGCTAACTGACTATTGGCTGAGTTTAGTGCAAAAAAATATGAGTGAAAAAAGTAAGTGAAAGAGTTGAAGAGAAATTTGATAGGCAGTTGAAGTTTGTGCTGCAGTCAGCACTCCGTGTGTGCGATTATGCGATCTCCCCCGGCTATGTTCCATTTAAATACTGTCTCGCAGTGATATAGAGGAGCGTAATGTGAACATGATGCAATCCGGCACCAGTGAGCGATGTCACTCAAATTGGACGAGTTTATAATGGCCATAGCCATAAAACATCAGGACGAGTGTGTATTAAAACCACTCAGTGTTCGACAGCCATCAGTCGGAGACTTGAACCAGCAAGTGTGCGGAAATTAAAATTGTGTACTTTAATACAAACTTTTATACGTTCAGCTCCGATGCCATGCAGTCATTTATCAACAAGAACATTCTCAGCTCACAAGCAGAAGCTGCTTTCTCCTCATCTCAGTCTATTCCACACAGCATCACAGACACAGGCTTCAAAATCTGTGTTCATACAAATCCAATGACTACAATTTCATTTCGGTCATTTTTAAACAATAACCTTTAAAGTCTCTGTCGGACCAAACCCTCAACCCTGCACTCAAACATCAACATTTAACCTTTAATCCTAAATCCAATCTCAATTATCTCAAGATCCGAATCTCTAACCCTGAACAATAAACCCTTTCATCTCGAATCCATAATCATATAATAACCAGCCACAGACATTTAAGTCTTAAACTATAAATCATAATTTTAGCCTCAACAAAACCATTTACTTTGTAACAGTCAGAGGTAAAGCTGTAAATTCTGTGACTTCTTCAGGAACTAACACTTTTATACATTTCCTCAGAATGGAACACACTGAGATTATAAAGAGAGAATAAAAAGAGGCAGATGAGGGACGGAGTGTTTATAGCTGCTGTAACGTCACTGTAAGAAAACGTAACTAACACAATGTTTATTAATCCTGTATTTGATGAGACCAAAGTAAAGACTAGCTCGGATGTTGGCGTATACGAGTGTGAGATTGGTGCAGTAAAAGTTCTAAGATGAAGATGATGTAAATGGAGGAGTTTTATTGCGTTTAAATTCCATGGGGTGTTTCAGTATTATTATATACAAGATTTATCTGGTATTAAAACACAGCCATTTTTGAGTTGTTTCACGTCCCGTTTATATTTTCATGATTCTTACACAAAACTAGTAAAGAGTTTCGCAGATTCAAGTGAGTTTAAAAACAAGTCAGCGCATCAAAAAGCCTCGTGTTGCCAAAAGGGGGCAATGTGGTGCTGCTGAAACGGGAAAAATAAATAAATAAAACTCTGCTTTAAAATCATTTTTATGGCGTGTGAAAAAAACCTCTTCAACATGGAACATTACTGCCGAGTCGCCTAATGTATCTGCCCAGCACATATCATATTACACAGGAGAGGAAAAAGTGTGTGTGTGTGTGTGTTACACACTGACACTCTGGTGCACTCCTGGCTCTGATGCAGGTGGTGATTGTTCACAATCGCTGTGATAATCAGAAATGGAAGCTAAAAGACGAGGCGTGAGATCCGAGCCGCTACGATGATACGATACGCACGTCTTTATCATTTTATTGTACAAATTTGTCTTGGAAAACATGGACCAGAGATCCATAACCTTGCACCTCGCTGCTTATTGTTCAATACAGAAGTCGGAATTCATCGGAGTTTTACATTTTACATGATACCAAGTTTTAGTAACGATCAGAAATCAAATGTGTTTCGTTCAAGTTTTTGTGGATAAATTGCACTTGAAGCTTGTTTGTTGTAAAAGTGTCTGACTCTAGGGGGCAGTGGAGAGATCAAAGCCATTTTTCCGGCTCACCAGCACGGGTGACTTTAAATCCTCTGAAATTTGCCATCCTTAAAGGTTAGCTTTAGCGTCTTTTTTGCGTGATGTATTTACAAGTAAATGATTACACACTAAACCTCGTCTCCAAACACTTTACTGAAATTTCTGGTTCTGCATTCAACACACCCCACATTTACATTTACAGCAGGTGGCAGTTGCCCTCCAGAGTGACTTACATTTACCTCATTTCTAGATTGAGCAGGTGATGGTTAGAATCCTTGCAATGATAGCTTGGTGGTGCTGGGATTTGAACTCATGAGCTTCTCATAAAAAATTCCGTCTTAACCACCGAGCTACCATTTCTCACACTCATTATCATACTCACTATTCACTATA
Organism: Silurus meridionalis; assembly: GCF_014805685.1. Taxonomy (NCBI): domain Eukaryota; kingdom Metazoa; phylum Chordata; class Actinopteri; order Siluriformes; family Siluridae; genus Silurus; species Silurus meridionalis. The sequence goes on along the minus strand of NC_060888.1, from coordinate 546,275 downwards.
CACTTATTAATATTCATAACTAACATTAATATTCATCTTCCACCCAGCAAATATTTACCACACACTCAGTATTCACAACTAATTTATTAATATTAATTTCAAGCATCTACATTCAGCATACTCTCATTAATATTCATAACTAATGCATTACTATTAATCATAAATGTGTCATTTATGTATTACTATTCACCACACATGCATTAATATTCATAACTCACTTAACATTAGTGACACACTCATTACTATTCACCACACATTCATTAATATTCACAACACACTCATTTATATTCGTCAGACATACAAATATTTAAATGACTCAGTTAAATGGCCATCAATTAAGTCTGAATACTCTACACCTCTGTAACTAAAATTATAACTTCAATCTCAAACGAAAAATCTTCTCAGTAATCAGAAAATTGCGGGATGTTCAGAGACTTTTTAGCGCTGAATTTAAGACATTTTCGATGTTTTAATGCCCCGCCCACTCAGAATCTACTGGAAAAAATGTCCAAAAAGAAAATGAATATAGAAAGTGAAAAAGCAACAACATTCCTTCTTTCTCCTGCAGTCGGTGTTAAAGTCTGTATGGAGCAGACGCTCGAGCTAACAACAAGAAAGCAGCGAAATAAATTGATGGAGGCTTTAAGGGAATTTGACAGCTCAAGTGTTCAATAACCGCACTGAATAAACATCTCTATCGAAGAGCACTCGAATGCCAATGCAGGGACATACATCTCTCTGAGTGTGTGTGTGTGTGTGTGTGTGTGTGTGTGTGTGTGTGCTTTCATTTATGCTGTGTTGTTATCTGCTGAGGTGATCGATGACTCTCGCACCTCTTGCTTCTGTTGTTATTGTGTATTACTGCGATTATTGCAGGTTAGCCTTCTCCTGCGCTCATTTATTCACTTGGCAGATTCCTTCATCCAAAACGACTTACAAGAGAAACAGAATTCAATCCAAACACCGAGCCGTTAAAGTAGCAGTTTGGCCGAAAATGAACTCCAAACGCAGTCGATCAGCCGAGACGTGTTCTCTGTGTGCAGGCTGCTTGTTTCGTTTTGCACCAGAGCTACCACGCTAATGCAGGAAGCGCGAGGCCTGAGGTTTAGCATCACATTATAAATCAGCATACACGGGTTTATCACACAGGGTTCTCATCAGCAGTTCTCTGTTAATTAAACTGAATCATGAGTTGGTCTGGTGAAGTTCTGTCAGGTGGTCAAGTGATGCTTTATTGGTGGTCAGGTGATGTTCTCTAGATCTCCAGTCAGGATCTCCGAATATCTCTTCATGCCTCTCTGCTCTCCCCTTCAGCCACTGCTCGTAACCTCAGGGTAACTATAGACAATGAACTGTCCTTTTTCCCACATGTCACTAATGTGGCTCGCTCCTGTCGATTTCTTCTCTACAACATCTGAAGGATTCAACCATTTCTGTCCACACAGGCTGCCCAGGTGCTTGTTCAGTCTCTTTTCATTTCAAGACTGGACTACTGCAGCTCTCTGCTGGCAGGTCTTCCCTGAACGCTATTCGTCCACTGCGAATGATCCAAAACGCAGCTGCACGACTTGTTTTCAATCTGCCCAAGTTCTCCCACACCACCCCACTGCTGCTCCTTCACTGGCTTCCAGTAGCTGCACGTATCAGATTCAAAACACTGATGCTTGCCTACAAGGCCAAAAATGGACCAGCACCATCTTACCTCAGTGACCTCATCACATCTCGCACTGCACCACGCTGTCTGAGATCCTCCAGCACTGCTCCACTGGTACCACCTTCTCTCAGAATGAGAGGTAAGTACACTTCAAGGCTCTTCTCTGTTCTGGCACCGAGGTGGTGGAATGAACTTCCCCTAGATGTTCGTACAGCAGAGTCCCTGACTATCTTCAAGTGACGACTGAAGACCTTCATCTTCCTGAAACACTTAAATTACCACTTTCCAAGTTTGTAGAATTCAAGAGTTATATTTATATTAAGTTTGTAATCTGGTGTACAGTGTAGATTTATTCTTTACTAGAGACTCAAAGCATGTTCTACTAATTTCTTTCAGAAATTTCCCCACTGTGGGACGAATAAAGGTCTTACACCTAAACTTCATTGAAGGGATTTAGATGTTTCTAATGTACTTTTTAACTCTTTGTGTTTTGGTGTGTGAAAGCTTTTTAATATTCACATGGTGGTGTAATTACTGCTCTCTCTCTCTGCATGTCTGGGTTTTGATTTCGCCTCGGGCAGCTGAGGTCGCGTAAACGCTCTGAAGTGAGAAGAAGGAAGTCCCGAGTCGGGAAAACACTGAGATTCCCCGCTGTAATGACCACAGGAGTGCGGTTACGGAGTGGATTCCGTGAAGGTAAGAACTTTTCTTTCATTAATTTAACTCTGACGATTTAAAACTGCGTCTCGGTTTAAACTTCACATTAAAGTCTGAAACTTTACCGAGATGAACTTTAACCGTGGTTTGATTTTCTGCTCAACATTTCAGAACTAAACTCCCTCTGCAAATATAACTATAAACTGATCAAACTGATCACTACCTTCTCTATAATGAAGAAAGAAAATGAACAGGTACCTGGGGTCAGAGTGTGTTAGAGAAGTGAAGAAAAGAGTGCAGGCAGGGTGGAGTGGGTGGAGAAGAGTGACAGCAGGAGTGATTTGTGATAGAAGAGTATCTGTGAGAGTGAAAGGGAAGGTTTATAGGACTGTGAAGAAGAAGAAGGAGAAGAAGAGAAATTTCGTGTCAGCAGCATCTCCACACCGTGTCAGGTGATGAACTGACGACACTGCAGGAATCTTTTATTCCAAATAAAGAATATAAACAAACAAATCTTGAGGAAACTCAGGAAAGAAACACTAACTATAAGCTGCATCACGGAGGGTGAAGAACAACCACCATTAACATCTGACACAAGACCACGAGTGCAGTGTGAAGATGAGACGTTTCTACCTGTGCTCATTATCACTGAATATGAGACAGGTGCAAAGAAACTCACATGACATGGTTCAGTGAAGTGCAGTGGCTGATGGGAAGTGCAGTCCATGAACATAATTCTCACTTACTTTAGGACTTCTCTCAGAAGGTTCTTACATGTCTACAGTGATGCCTTTAGGGTTCTCCAAAGAGAACTAAATAAATAGTATCTTAGAAATCAGATCTTTATTTAGTTTATTAGAGAATTCCTGCCTGCATTCTGTTTATGTTCCAGAAAAGATCATCTTTTTTTTAGTGTTTCTTGAAGGTTTGTGAGAAGGATACGCAGTCTTAAGTTCCAACATGGATCTACGGAGAACTTCTACCTGCATTCTGTTCTTCTGCACAGGCCACGCCCACATTACGCCACAAACCTCTAAGACTTCCTGTACCATGAGACATCCTGCTCTCTGATTGGTCAATCGCTCCAAGAACAGGAGTTCTGAGGTTCTGCCCAGATCAGGTCGATCAGCAGTGGAGGTTGAAGAAGTTTTCTAGGAAAACTTTTAATTTTCTGTGATTATTATTTTTTTTCCTCCCTCGAGCAGTTTAACTCGGAAACATCATCAAAACACACATCTGATTATCGGCGTGAACCTGCGAGGGCACTTTTAATTAACATTCTGCATATTAAACCACTCGGGTCCTGAGCTGAAGGACGTCCACAGGGTCTGCATGGATTTTTCAATATTTAACGCCGCTAATAATTCAGCTTTATATATAATTTACACACCGAATGACATCACGCGGAGGAAAAATGGAGCCGAGTTCCTATTTAAGCAATCAAAACATTTATCATTCGCACTGATACGGATATAAATAATTCACTGAAGGGTCGAGAGTTCAGACAGAGCAGTTACTCCACTGCAGACCTGCAGACCTGAGGAGAGAAACCAGTCTGAGATCTACAGCAACAACACAACACTACACAACAACACAACCCTGAGGAGAAAAACCAGCCTGAGATCTACAGCAACAACACAACACTACACAACAACACAACCCTGAGGAGAGAAACCAGCCTGAGATCTACAGCAACAACACAACACTACACAACAACACAACCCTGAGGAGAGAAACCAGCCTGAGATCTACAGCAACAACACAACACTACACAACAACCCAACCCTGAGGAGAAAAAACAGCCTGAGATCAACAGCAACAACACAACACAACACCACAACACAACACAACACTGTGTAGAGAAACCAGCCTGAGATCTACTACACTGAGACATATAGGGAGAAGAAAGTGTAACACACAACAAACAAACACTACAACACAACAATGTAATACACCACCACAACACTGCAGCACAACAATACAACACAACAACTCTGCAACAGGACACTGCAACACAACAAAAATACAACACAACCCAACAATAAAACAAAAAACTATACAGCAAGTATCATGTTCCCGCTGGTTTTTAGCTCTAATTGCAATAAGGTGCAGGGGAAAGCTGCAACCCTGGGGCAGTGTGTGTGTGTGTGTGTGTGTGTGTGTGTGTGTGTGTGTTCTTCAGTAAACATGTCAGTTTTGTCTTTAATAATAAATAGTTTCATGTGTTTGTTACTAATAAAGATCTAAAAATAGAAACATCTCTACACTTTTACTCTCAGAACAATTCAGGTTTCTACCTGCGCTCATGAATACGCTAATTAGGGACGACTGTCTTTCCTCGCGTCAGCGCCGAAATATTGCTATCATTATTTTATTTTACTGTATCTACATTTACTTCTTTCAAAAAAATTCTCTAACGTAAAAAAGTGAAAGATCAGAAGAGAAAACGAACAGAGACGAGTTTTAACCCCATAACCAACAGGAGAAGAGAGGGAGAGAAGAGGAAAGAGGGGAGAGAGTGGGGAGGAAGTGGGAGATGTGCTAATCAAAGCTATGCTAACCAAACATGTGCTAATCAAAGCTATGCTAACCAAACATGTGCGAATCAAAGCTATGCTAACCAAACATGTGCTAATCAAAGCTATGCTAACCAAACATGTGCTAATCAAAGCTATGCTAACCAAACATGTGCCAATTAAAGCTATGCTAACCAAACATGTGTGAATCAAAGCTATGCTAACCAAACATGTGCTAATCAAAGCTATGCTAACCAAACATGTGCTAATTGAATCTTTGACAAAAGTTTAACAATAGTTAAAAAATATTTGCCAGTCAGCCTCATGCTATTAATATTATATTATCAAACCTGTGCTAATCAATAATATGCTAATCAAACCTGTGCTAATTCGAAATCTTTGCTAATCAGGTCTTTGCTATTAATCTTACGTTATCAATCCTATGCTAATCCAAGCTGTAGCTTAGCTTCTTCGTGTCACTGAGTTTATCTCAGGGTTTAAAAACAAAAATATGAGACAAAACCTCCAGCAGATTTAGTTTTTCACGTCTCTGTGAGAATAAAAGTCTCCCGATACAGAGACAAGTCCCAGCAGAAATGAGATGTGAGTAGAGTTGTTGTGAATGAAGTGTGGAGAGTTTGGACACGCCGCCGCCTCCGGAGCGTCCTGTCAGCTCACGTTTTTATCACACGCTAACAAGCGGCACTCTTCAGAGAAATAAATACACGCGGTGTTGGATGCAGATTTGTCACTGCCAGCGTAATTACGGCTAATGCATCCGGCAGGCTTCAGACGCAGCCTTATTGGGTTTGGGATTTTAAAGCGGCCGCTCCGACATCCCAAATGTAATTTAACCTTAAAGATAAATCGTTAGCGCTGCACTGTAACTCTCCCCGAACGACACTCCATCAATTCTCACAAGTACATTAGCAAGTAAATAGTCTTAAACACTTTGAGCAGGTCATTCGCTTTCATTTCAATCAGATCAGATGCTCAAGGACTTTTTTAATCACATGTTCCTTCCTGTTCTTCTGTTCTTCATCAACTTTCTGAAGCTCCTCACTACAGATCTGCTTCTGTATAAACTTTCTGAATGAATCCTCTGAGAGTGTAAATAACACTGAGCTGGGTTCTAATTTCACAATCACCTCCACATAACTCACTTACACACACACTCGACAGGAAGTGCTGTTAGTTACTGTGTGTGTGTGTGTGTGTGTGTGTGTGTGTGTGTGTGTGTTTGCGTCACATATACACGGCCGCTCTCACACGAGTTTGCTTTAAAATTACCAAAAACCAAAGAAAGACAGAAAAACAGAGAGCGAGTGTGAAGCTGCAGGATTTCAGTGGTTTTGCTGAATGTCCTGGATCCACAAACTGAACACAGAGCACTGAGAACAGTAAGGACACTGAATATCTTTGAGGACACACTCAGGACCTTGAGGGCATTGGGGATGTAAAAGACACTATGAGGACGCTGAGGGTGCTGAGAACATTTAAAACATTCTGAGGACATTGAGGGCAACGACATCAAAGTGAACACCCTGGTGACATTTTTGGCACTGAGGACATAGAAGACACACTGAGGATGTTGAATACACCCTGAGGACATTGAGGACGTTGAGGACGTTGAAGAAGCTTTGAGGACATTGGGGGCACTGAGGACGTTGAAGATACGCTGAGGACATTGAGGACAATGAGGACGTTGAAGATACTCTGAGGACATTGAGAGCACTCAGGAACGTAGTAGACACCCTGAAAATGATGAGGACATGATGAAAGTGTGGATGTTTGATGATCATGAGGACGCTGAGAACTTTCTGCACCACTCAAAAGAACCTCCACACTCCCCTCCAACACCAAGAGATTCAAAGAAAGAATGAAAGAATGAAAAAAAGAAAGAAAGCTGGAGGTGTAGAGGTTGGACAATGTAATGTTTTTATCATTAAACAGAATGAAGACATGCAGCAAAAGCAGATGATGTTTATGGTGATGTTCTCATGTTCTTACCTGTGTGTATGTGTGTGTTAGAGAGAGTGTGTGAGAGAAAGTGTGTG
>NC_060888.1:531891-534391 GCF_014805685.1 Silurus meridionalis | reverse complement strand
GAAAAAAGATCACGTTTTCACACGGACCGAAACAGAAACGAGTTTCATGTCCATGAACCTGTTCACATACACACACACACACACACACACACACACACACACACACACACACAAAACAACACAAGATCCAGCCAATCAAATAGCCCTGTATTGCTCTCTGAAGCTTTTGAAGAGTGCACTCTGAAGCCTGTGATTTTCTTATGGCTGTATCTCAGAGGTTCTCTGAAGAACCCTACAGTACATCATGTAATGAACCCTGAAAGAACCCTGACAGAGCGTGTGTACTGAGTTTGTAGGTGTGCACTATAAACTCCAAAAACTAATTATTGCTTTATCAACAATTTTGGAAAAAAGATGTTCTTCTTTAGTTCTTTATGATTCCAGTGGATAATTGAGGGACATTTGCCTTCATAGAAAAGGTTTATATTTCTCCAATGATCATTAGATATGTATCTGTCCTGTCTTTGGATCGACTCAGATTTCTGTCCAAGAACCATTAAAGGTCCTCAGAGTGCACAAACTCTTATTAAACACACTGTTCCCCTCAACTCCCCCTCGAGCGCCTGTAGGAACGGGGTGGTGATTTGGAACACGTCCAGCAGCACTGATGAGAGGAACACATGTTTATTCTTCATCGTTCTTCAACTCCTCAGTGGATCATTAAAGTTTCTTAATGACCCCCCCCGCCCCTTGCTCTCTCTATCCCCCCCCTCTAGAATATTAGTACCAAATGGAACCAATTATTTGTTTAAATGGAGTTTTCTGCAGGAGGGTCACCAGAGGAACCCGAGGAGCTCAGATCCATTAGAACCCATGTGATGTAAAAAGGTTTGATTAATGACACACTGGTCTGTAAGTGAATCTAGAACAAGTGGGTTCTTGGAAAACTTTCAAAACATTAGATCCTGATGGGAAAATGATGAATGGAAACCATTAGGACAAAATTCCATTAGGGAATAAAATAATATTTCTAATAGCAGAGAACCATAAATTCTAGTGTTTGAGACGGAGCCGAAATAGAGTCTCTTTTAAACCCCCCACCCTCTCTCTCTCTCTCTCTCTCTCTCTCTCTCTCTCTCTCTCTCTCTCTCTCTCTCTCTCTCTCTCTCTCTTCCCCCATCTCTTCATATCTCTCTCTATCCCCCTCTCTCTCTCTCTCTCTCTCTCTCTCTCTCTCTTCCCCCATCTCTTCATATCTCTCTGTATCCCCCTCTCTCTCTCTCTCTCTCTCCCCTGTCTCTTCATATCTCTCTCTCTACCCCTCTCTCTCTCTCTCTCTTTTCCCCTCCCCTGTCTCTTCATCTCTCTCTTTATCCCCCTCTCTCTCTTTCACTTCCCCTCCCCTGTCTCTTCATATCTCTCCTCTCTTTCTCTATCTCTATCCCCCTCTTGCTCCATCTCTCTTTTTGTGCGTTATTATTATTATTATTATTATTATTATTATTATTATTATTATTATTATTATTTATGCCGTTTCTTTTCCCACCAATCAGCATCTATTAGCATTAAAGATCTGGTTAGCTGAGTTCGCTAATGCTAGTTAATTAGGATGATTGTGAATTTGACTTCATTATAGTGAAGTATAATATGTACAAAGATGTTACTTGATTATATGATCGAGTATGTTTTTTACATGTTTAAAATGCATGAATATGTAAATGAGGAAATGTTCTGATGCCTCCTGTAGCCTGATATTCAGCTCCCCTTAGCATGTTCAGTATATCCGTGTTCAGTGTGTTTAGCATGTTCAGTCTGTTTAACCTATTCAGTGTGTTTAGCGTGTCTAGTGTGTTTAGTATGTTTAGAATTTTCAGTGTGTTCAGTGTGTTTAGATTGTTCAGTGTGTTTAGTGTATTTAGTGTGTTTAGCGTGTTCAGTGTGTTTAGAGTGTTCAGTGTGTTTAGTGTTCAGTGTGTTTAGTGTATTTAGTGTGTTTAGTGTGTTTAGTATGTTTAGTGTGTTCAGTGTGTTTAGTGTATTTAGTGTGTTTAGTGTATTTAGTGTGTTTAGCGTGTTCAGTGTGTTTAGCATGTTTAGTGTGTTCAGTGTATCCCCCTCTCTCTCTCTCTCTCTCTCTCTCTCTCTCTCTCTCTCTCTCTCTCTCTCTCTCTCTCTCTCTCTCTCTCTCTCTCTCTCTCTCTCTCTCTCTCTCTCTCTCTCTCTCTCTCTCTCTCTCTCTCTCTCTCTCTCTCTCTCTCTCTCTCTCTCTCTCTCTCTCTCTCTCTCTCTCTCTCTCTCTCTCTCTCTCTCTCTCTCTCTCTCTCTCTCTCTCTCTCTCTCTCTCTCTCTCTCTCTCTCTCTCTCTCTCTCTCTCTCTCTCTCTCTCTCTCTCTCTCTCTCTCTCTCTCTCTCTCTCTCTCTCTCTCTCTCTCTCTCTCTCTCTCTCTCTCTCTCTCTCTCTCTCTCTCTCTCTCTCTCTCTCTCTCTCTCTCTCTCTCTCTCTCTCTCTCTCTCTCTCTCTCTCTCTCTCTCTCTCTCTCTCTCTCTCTCTCTCTCTCTC
>NC_060888.1:496891-521891 GCF_014805685.1 Silurus meridionalis | reverse complement strand
TCAGTTTTATTTGTGTTTTTAACACTGGACATTTTCCCAACGAGGCTTTAATAAAGAGATAAAGAGGTTATAAATTTGGAATGTAGAAGTTTAGTGACAATAAATTTGTTCATTTTAAGTTTATTGCTAATGAGTGAGCCAGTGGTGCCTGTGGTGAAGAAAAACTCCCTGAGATGTTACAAGGACGCAACCTGGAGCAGAACCAGGCACAGAATGTCCATCCATTACAGTTCCATCATTGTGGAGGTGCAGTTCAGTGAATCCATTCAGAAATTGACTGAATTGAAAGAATAACAATAATATATTTTTTAAACTATCTGTCAATCGATTAAAATATTTAAACGTGATTAATCGCACAATTGTTATGAGTCAACTCACGATTAATCACAAGTTAATCACACATTTCTAGCCGTTCTTAATGTCCCTTAAATGAATTCTTTTCACGTTTTTAACACTCAAGAGGTACATCCAAAACCAAACTCAACATAGAGCATGAAGACTAAATATTCTTGTAAATGATTTAAAGTAATTATTGTGTTTTAAATTATGTAAATCATCGGACACCAAACTGAACTTTTGCTATGTTTCCACACGGATGATTTTATTTGACGGTTTAAATCATCATCTATTATTTATTAAAGATTGACACATCAGACTTTTTATCTATACACAGCTCTGCTCAAGAACTTGTGAAGTGTTTTAGAAACTGTATAGAATATTTATAGAAATTATTTACATGTATATTTATTACACACTGATAAACTACATGTAAAACTCTAAACATAGGAGATATTCTGAAAAGTTATCATTGTGTGTGTGTGTGTGTGTGTTTCATGGCTCTGAAGAACTTTTTCCAAAGCTTTATTTTGTTAAGTGTGAAGGCAATTAAATTTGCCTGTGGGGACACGTAAAGCTAATCTCCAACACAATGACAGGAAAAAGGGGCCGATGTTAAGCACTTAAAGAGCTGCGATGAATTATAAAAATGACCCATCACTCATACACACACACACACACACACACACACATGATGACAGTGTGAGGTTTTTTTGTGTTTTTTCTTCCTTTCTTTTTTAGCGCATGCCAGACGGGAGTCATTAGTGTCTCCAGGTCCCGGAGCGACGGAGCGAGTGATGGAGTGATCTTTAACTAGAATAGATGTCAGATTTTAGCGAGACCCTCTTCATAAGTGCCAATCTGAACAAGTGTAGGTAGTGGAGAGGTGGAGAGGAATAATGATGAAGGAGGGGAGAGAGAGAGAGAGAGAGAGAGAGAGAGAGAGAGAGAGAGAGAGAGAGAGAGAAAGAATGGACAGAGATGACTTGCTTATCACCAAACAAAGCCTTTCTTGCTTTATGTGAAGACCGAAGTCATTTTATATGAGTGGAGGTGGAGAGGAATAATGATGAAGGTATGAGAGATAGAGAAAGAGATAGAGAGAGAGAGAGAGAGAGAGAGAGAGAAAGAGAGAGAGAGAGAGAGAGAAAGAAAAGGAAAGATAAAGGAGGAGAAGAAGAAAGGGGAGAAAGAGAGAGAGAGAGATGGGGGGTATGGGAGCTGTAAAGTCATTATTCTTTCTTGATGCTGCACAAATCAAGAATTTTAAGGTCTGCTATCACACACACACACACACACACACACACACACACACACACACACACACACACACACACACACACACCAAAGCTTTTCTCACCCTCACACTAAAATAAACTCCAAACACTCATGTGTGTAATATGTTTTGTTTACTATGTGAAAACCCTGCTACACAACCCTCTCTCTCTCTCTCTCTCTCTCTCTCTCTCTCTCTCTCTCTCTCTCTCTCTCTCTCACATTCCATAATGTATATTTCCTCACTACAGTGATTTGTATTGTATCTGTTTATTATTATTATTATTATTATTATTATTACATTCAGAAAATGTTAATGCTTATATGTTTAACTGCACTCTATAAAGACACGCCCACTCAATAAAGACACACCCACCCAATAAAGACACACTTCCTCAATAAAGGCACGCCTCCTTAGTAAAGACGCGCCCACTCAATAAAGACATGCCTCCTTAATAAATACACACCTCCTCAATAAAGACACGCCTCCTCAATAATAACACACCTCCTCAATAAAGACACCTCCTCAACAAAGACATGCCTCCTCAATAAAGACACACCTCCTCAATAAATACACACCTCAATAAAGACAAGCCTCCTCAATAAGAACACACCTCCTTGATAAAGACGCGCCCACTCAATAAAGACATGCCTCCTCTATAAAGAAACACCTCCTCAATAAGGACACACCTCCTCAATAAAGACACGCCTCCTTAATAAAGACACCCCCAATAAAGACATGCCTCCTTAATAAGAACACACCTCCTCAATAAAGACACCCCTCAATAAAGACATGCCTCCTCAATAGAGACACACCTCCTCAATAAATACACACCTCCTCAATAAAGACACCCCCACAATAAAGACACACCTCCTCAATAAAGACACCCCTCAATAAATAAAGACACCCCTCAATAAAGACATGCCTCCTCAATAAAGACACCCCTCAATAAAGACATGCCTCCTTAATAAAGACACACCCACTCAATAAAGACACGCCTCCTCAATAATAACACCCCTCAATAAAGACACACCTCCCCAATAAGGACACACCTCCTCAATAAAGACACGCCTCCTCAATAAAAACACCCCCCTCAATAAAGACACACCTCCCCAATAAAGACATGCCTCCTCAATAAATACACACCTCTTTAATAAAGACACGCCTCCTCAATAAGGACACACCTCCTCAATAAAGACACGCCTCCTCAATAAAGACACGCCTCCTCAATAAAGACACACCTCCTCAATAAAGACACCCCCCTCAATAAATAAAGACACCCCCTCAATAAAGACATGCCTCCTCAATAAAGACACACCTCCTCAATAAAGACACACCTCCTCAATAAATGTGTGTGTGTGTGTGTGTGTGTGTGTGTGTGTGTGTGTGTGTGTGTGTGTGTGTGTGTGTGTGTGTGTTTCTGCTGGAGATGATGTATGTGGAGGTGCAGTTGTGGCTCCAGTGAAAGGAGACGTGTTGAATTGTGATCATTGTGTGTGTTGGTTTAGTGATGATGTTCATTGTGACTGTATGAGATCCTGTGTGTGATGCAGCTCTGATCTTCTGCACTGCTCTATTATACTGATGCTTTCTGTAGATGTGACATCATAATGGTGGGATTTAGAGGTTCAGTTAGGACACCACTGAAGGTATATAATTATAATATACAAACTATATAATGTGTGTGTTACATTTATTTATGTACTTGTTATTTATTTGTGGCTTTTGTATTATTTATAGCTTATTTTCTGAAATCTGTGATGTGCTTTTATGGAATCAGATGGTGAAGCTGCTGAAATCTCACACTGACATTTGCACTTTGGAAATGAGATAAAACAGTACTGAGGAAAAAAACAGAGGAATAAATTATAAAAAAGAGCAAAATGATGGGGTCTGAGTCTGACTCACGCTGTTCCTGCTCTTCTGACCTGCAGCTCACTTAGTTCACGCCTCTCAAACCACCAATTTCTCCTCATTTTTATTCTCAGCTCGATCGTAACCTTGTATTCCACACCATGATTTCAGCCGATTACTGATCTGAATAAAAGATATACATACATACACACACACACACACACACACACACACACACACACACACACACACACACACACACACACACACACACTATCTCTATCTCCACATTCCACCATTTTACAGATAATATATTGAAGGAACAGACAAACAGTGAAATGATTACAGTCTGAATAAACTTGATTACATATTTCTTGGTGGCTCAGATGGAAAGCAACTAACAGGCTAACTAAATGGCTTAAGCTAATAAAATAAATAGCAATGAAAGTAAATGTAAACTAGCTAGTAGATTAGCCTACAAATCCAAGTTAACATGTAATAGAAAACATATAGAAAAGAAAAAGCAAATCAACTGTAAAAAAACAAAAAATAAAAATGTAAACTAGTAATAAAATCCTAGCTTTCAAGTGACTATAATGTAGCACATAACCAATCAAGTATAGATAGATGGATAGATAGACAGATAGATAGATAAATAGGGATGTACAGTATGTAAGGTATGTGTATATAGATACAGTATACAGGATGTACAGTATGTGTGGGGTGTATATAGATACAGTATACAGGATGTACAGTATGTGTGGGGTGTATATAGATACAGTATACAGGATGTACAGTATGTAAGGTGTGTATATAGATACAGTATACAGGATGTACAGTATGTAAGGTGTGTATAGATACAGTATACAGGATGTACAGTATGTAAGGTGTGTATATAGATACAGTAGACAGGATGTACAGTATGTAGGGTGTGTATATAGATACAGTAGACAGGATGTACAGTATGTAAGGTGTGTATATAGATACAGTATACAGGATGTACAGTATGTAAGGTGTGTGTATAGATACAGTAGACAGGATGTACAGTATGTAAGGTGTGTGTATAGATACAGTATACAGGATGTACAGTATGTAAGGTATGTGTATATAGATACAGTATACAGGATGTACAGTATGTAAGGTGTGTATAGATACAGTATACAGGATGTACAGTATGTAAGGTGTGTATAGATACAGTATACAGGATGTACAGTATGTAAGGTGTGTGTATATAGATACAGTATACAGGATGTACAGTATGTAAGGTGTGTATAGATACAGTATACAGGATGTACAGTATGTAAGGTGTGTATAGATACAGTATACAGGATGTACAGTATGTAAGGTGTGTGTATAGATACAGTATACAGGATGTACAGTATGTAAGGTGTGTATATAGATACAGTATACAGGATGTACAGTATGTAAGGTGTGTGTATAGATACAGTATACAGGATGTACAGTATGTAAGGTATGTATATAGATACAGTATACAGGATGTACAGTATGTAAGGTGTGTGTATAGATACAGTATACAGGATGTACAGTATGTAAGGTGTGTATAGATACAGTATACAGGATGTACAGTATGTAAGGTATGTGTATATAGATACAGTATACAGGATGTACAGTATGTAAGGTGTGTATATAGATACAGTATACAGGATGTACAGTATGTAAGGTGTGTATAGATACAGTATACAGGATGTACAGTATGTGTGTATATAGATACAGTATACAGGATGTACAGTATGTAAGGTGTGTATAGATACAGTAACCAGGATGTACAGTATGTAAGGTGTGTGTATAGATTCAGTATACGGGATGTACGGTATGTAAGGTGTGTATATAGATACAGTATACAGGATGTACAGTATGTGTGTGTATATAGATACAGTATACAGGATGTACAATATGTAAGGTGTGTATATAGATACAGTATACAGGATGTACAGTATGTAAGGTGTGTATAGATACAGTATACAGGATGTACAGTATGTAGTGTATATAGATACAGTATACAGGATGTACAGTATGTAAGGTATGTGTATATAGATACAGTATACAGGATGTACAGTATGTAAGGTGTGTATATAGATACAGTATACAGGATGTACAGTATGTAAGGTGTGTGTATAGATACAGTATACAGGATGTACAGTATGTAAGGTGTATATAGATACAGTATACAGGATGTACAGTATGTAAGGTGTGTATATAGATACAGTATACAGGATGTACAGTATGTAAGGTGTGTGTATAGATACAGTAACCAGGATGTACAGTATGTAAGGTGTGTGTATAGATTCAGTATACGGGATGTACGGTATGTAGTGTGTGTATAGATACAGTATACAGGATGTACAGTATGTGTATATAGATACAGTATACAGGATGTACAGTATGTGGTGTGTATATAGATACAGTATACAGGATGTACAGTATGTAAGGTGTGTGTATATAGATACAGTATACAGGATGTACAGTATGTAAGGTGTGTATATAGATACAGTATACAGGATGTACAGTATGTGTGGGGTGTATATAGATACAGTATACAGGATGTACAGTATGTAAGGTATGTGTATATAGATACAGTATACAGGATGTACAGTATGTAAGGTATGTGTATATAGATACAGTATACAGGATGTACAGTATGTAAGGTGTGTATATAGATACAGTATACAGGATGTACAGTATGTAAGGTGTATATAGATACAGTATACAGGATGTACAGTATGTAAGGTGTGTATAGATACAGTATACAGGATGTACAGTATGTGTGTATATAGATACAGTATACAGGATGTACAGTATGTAAGGTGTGTATATGGATACAGTATACAGGATGTACAGTATGTGGGGTGTATATAGATACAGTAGACAGGATGTACAGTATGTAAGGTGTGTATATAGATACAGTATACAGGATGTACAGTATGTAAGGTGTGTATAGATACAGTATACAGGATGTACAGTATGTAGTGTGTATAGATACAGTATACAGGATGTACAGTATGTAAGGTGTGTATATAGATACAGTATACAGGATGTACAGTATGTAAGGTGTGTATATAGATACAGTATACAGGATGTACAGTATGTAAGGTGTGTGTATAGATACAGTAACCAGGATGTACAGTATGTAAGGTGTGTGTATAGATTCAGTATACAGGATGTACGGTATGTAAGGTGTGTGTATATAGATGCAGTATACAGGATGTACAGTATGTAGGGTGTGTGTATAGATACAGTATACGGGATGTAGAGTATGTAAGGTGTGTGTATGGATATGGTATACGGGATGTACGGTATGTAGTGTGTGTATAGATACAGTATACAGGATGTACAGTATGTAAGGTGTGTATATAGATACAGTATACAGGATGTTCAGTATGTGGTGTATATAGATACAGTATACAGGATGTACAGTATGTAAGGTATGTGTATATAGATACAGTATACAGGATGTACAGTATGTAAGGTGTGTATATAGATACAGTATACAGGATGTACAGTATGTGTGGGGTGTATATAGATACAGTATACAGGATGTACAGTATGTAAGGTATGTGTATATAGATACAGTATACATGATGTACAGTATGTAGGTGTGTGTATATAGATACAGTATACAGGATGTACAGTATGTAAGGTGTGTATATAGATGCAGTATACAGGATGTACAGTATGTAAGGTGTATATAGATACAGTATACAGGATGTACAGTATGTAAGGTGTGTATAGATACAGTATACAGGATGTACAGTATGTAGTGTGTATAGATACAGTATACAGGATGTACAGTATGTGTGTGTGTGTGTGTATAGATACAGTATACAGGATGTACAGTATGTGTGGGGTGTATATAGATACAGTAGACAGGATGTACAGTATGTAAGGTGTGTATATAGATACAGTATACAGGATGTACAGTATGTAAGGTGTGTGTATAGATACAGTATACAGGATGTACAGTATGTAGTGTATATAGATACAGTAGACAGGATGTACAGTATGTAAGGTGTGTATATAGATACAGTATACAGGATGTACAGTATGTAAGGTGTGTATATAGATACAGTATACAGGATGTACAGTATGTAAGGTGTGTGTATAGATACAGTAACCAGGATGTACAGTATGTAAGGTGTGTATAGATTCAGTATACAGGATGTACGGTATGTAGTGTGTGTATAGATACAGTATACAGGATGTACAGTATGTAAGGTGTGTATATGGATACAGTATACAGGATGTACAGTATGTGGTGTATATAGATACAGCATACAGGATGTACAGTATGTAAGGTGTGTGTATAGATACAGTATACATGATGTACAGTATGTAAGGTGTGTGTATATAGATACAGTATACAGTATGTACAGTATGTACAGTATGTAAGGTGTGTATAGATACAGTATACAGGATGTACAGTATGTAAGGTGTGTGTATAGATACATTATACAGGATGTACAGTATGTAAGGTGTGTGTGTGTGTATAGATGCAGTATACAGGATGTACAGTATGTAAGGTGTGTGTATAGATACAGTATACAGGATGTACAGTATGTAAGGTGTGTGTGTATAGATGCAGTATACAGGATGTACAGTATGTAAGGTGTGTGTATATAGATACAGTATACAGGATGTACAGTATGTAGGTGTGTGTATAGATGCAGTATACAGGATGTACAGTATGTAAGGTGTGTATAGGATACAGTATACAGGATGTACAGTATGTAAGGTGTGTATAGATACAGTATACAGGATGTACAGTATGTGGGTGTATATAGATACAGTATACAGGATGTACAGTATGTAAGGTGTGTGTATATAGATACAGTATACAGGATGTACAGTATGTAAGGTGTGTATATAGATACAGTATACAGGATGTACAGTATGTAAGGTGTGTGTATAGATACAGTATACAGGATGTACAGTATGTAAGGTGTGTATATAGATTCAGTATACAGGATGTACAGTATGTAAGGTGTGTGTATAGATACAGTATACAGGATGTACAGTATGTAGTGTATATAGATACAGTATACAGGATGTACAGTATGTAAGGTGTGTATAGATACAGTATACAGGATGTACAGTATGTGTGTGTGTATAGATACAGTATACAGGATGTACAGTATGTAGTGTATATAGATACAGTATACAGGATGTACAGTATGTAAGGTGTGTATATAGATACAGTATACAGGATGTACAGTATGTAAGGTGTGTATATAGATACAGTACAGGATGTACAGTATGTGTGGTGTGTATAGATACAGTAGACAGGATGTACAGTATGTAAGGTGTGTGTATATAGATACAGTATACAGGATGTACAGTATGTAAGGTGTGTGTATAGATACAGTATACAGTATGTACAGTATGTAAGGTGTGTATATAGATACAGTATACAGGATGTACAGTATGTAAGGTGTGTATAGGATACAGTATACAGGATGTACAGTATGTAAGGTGTGTATAGATACAGTATACAGGATGTACAGTATGTGTGTGTGTATATAGATACAGTATACAGGATGTACAGTATGTAAGGTGTGTATATAGATACAGTATACAGGATGTACAGTATGTAAGGTGTATATAGATACAGTATACAGGATGTACAGTATGTGTGTATATAGATACAGTATACAGGATGTACAGTATGTAAGGTGTGTATATAGATACAGTATACAGGATGTACAGTATGTAAGGTGTGTATATAGATACAGTATACAGGATGTACAGTATGTGGTGTGTGTATAGATACAGTAGACAGGATGTACAGTATGTAAGGTGTATATAGATACAGTATACAGGATGTACAGTATGTAAGGTGTGTGTATAGATACAGTATACAGTATGTACAGTATGTAAGGTGTGTATAGATACAGTATACAGGATGTACAGTATGTAAGGTGTGTGTATAGATACAGTATACAGGATGTACAGTATGTAAGGTGTGTATATAGATTCAGTATACAGGATGTACAGTATGTAGGGTGTGTATAGATACAGTATACAGGATGTACAGTATGTAAGGTGTGTATAGATACAGTATACAGGATGTACAGTATGTAAGGTGTGTGTGTGTGTGTATAGATGCAGTATACAGGATGTACAGTATGTAAGGTGTGTATAGGATACAGTATACAGGATGTACAGTATGTAAGGTGTGTGTGTATAGATGCAGTATACAGGATGTACAGTATGTAAGGTGTGTGTATATAGATACAGTATACAGGATGTACAGTATGTAAGGTGTGTGTATAGATACAGTATACAGGATGTACAGTATGTAAGGTGTGTATAGATACAGTATACAGGATGTACAGTATGTAAGGTGTATATAGATACAGTATACAGGATGTACAGTATGTGTGTGTGTGTATATAGATACAGTATACAGGATGTACAGTATGTAAGGTGTATATAGATACAGTATACAGGATGTACAGTATGTGGTGTGTATATAGATACAGTATACAGGATGTACAGTATGTAAGGTGTGTATATAGATACAGTATACAGGATGTACAGTATGTAAGGTGTGTGTATAGATACAGTATACAGGATGTACAGTATGTAAGGTGTGTATAGATACAGTATACAGGATGTACAGTATGTAAGGTGTGTATATAGATACAGTATACAGGATGTACAGTATGTAAGGTATGTGTATAGATACAGTATACAGGATGTACAGTATGTAAGGTGTGTGTATAGATACAGTATACAGGATGTACAGTATGTGTGTGTGTGTATATAGATACAGTATACAGGATGTACAGTATGTAAGTGTGTATAGATACAGTATACAGGATGTACAGTATGTAAGTGTGTATAGATACAGTATACAGGATGTACAGTATGTGTGTGTGTATATAGATACAGTATACAGGATGTACAGTATGTAAGGTGTATATAGATACAGTATACAGGATGTACAGTATGTAAGGTGTGTATAGATACAGTATACAGGATGTACAGTATGTAAGGTGTGTGTATAGATACAGTATACAGGATGTACAGTATGTAAGGTGTGTATATAGATACAGTATACAGGATGTACAGTATGTAAGTGTGTATAGATACAGTATACAGGATGTACAGTATGTAAGGTGTGTATATAGATTCAGTATACAGGATGTACAGTATGTAAGGTAACCCCGCCCACTCTGCTCTCCAGTTCAGTTTACAAATAGTTGAAAAAAAAAGCCCAATTTTCCAGACATACTTCCCAGTAGTTTTGACGACATTATTCCGGGGTTAATAGTGCACTTCAAATCATTGAACAGCAGTATGGAGGACTGGATTCATTTATGGTGTCATAAGTTATGCAAATAAAAATGCAAATCAGTGCAGTGTCTCATGGATAAATTGAGACAGCTGTAGCTCGGTGTTTTTTTCTTCCTCTGGGCTCCTGCTGAGGGGCAGAAGGATGGTGAAAAGCCCTGATTGTAGAGGATAGAGTCAAAATTAGCCCTGCACACACACACACACACACACACACACACACACACACACACACACACACACACACACACACACACACACACACACACACACACACACACACACACACACACACACACACACACACACACACACACACACACACACACACACACACTCTGCCACCACACAGAGAGTTAATCAACACTTTGGTCTGTGACGAGGTGGAAAAGAGCAGAAAGAGAAAAATCAGGAGAAATTTGTCCCGTTTCTTTTGCCTTCATTATTAAACATGAAGTGATAGTCTTCTCATTTCATCCTGAAAATTTAATTAACAATTAATCTTCATTTCTGAAATCTATCAAAGTCTCCTGTAGGCCACATTTCTATAACAAATTAATATTTTACAAAATGTGTTTAATTTTAATCAACTTTTATGTTAAAGGATGAAATACTTTATTTATTATATTACATATTATATTATTCTATATTTATTTTATTATATTTTTTAATTGTATTTATTTAAATACAGTATATTATTATAATAATAATAAATATTTATTTACATCTTCATCTTCAGTACAAACACCAGGACTGATAATCAGACAACACCACAAGTCCAACACTAATATAACTAACATTTTCTTCTCGGGATCTTGACTCATTCTCATACTGATCTACATGATTCAGCTGAAAGTGCCCCTCACCTCCCCTGAACATCTCACCTCTCAATGCTTCTTCTCCAAACTATTCCACAAATCCTAAACCACACAGTAAATGTAACATTGTTGCATGTTAAAGTTTTAGACACTCGCTAAGAACTGAGATTCCTAAAAAGTGTTCCAGCATGAAGATACTCCTCTGCACATGAAGACATGGTTGTCCGTGTCAATGTTTGAGTAGAAGAACCCAAATGTCCTTCACTCACAGTGAACACATTTCGGATGAACTGAAACTGGAGACTCCTTACACAACATCAGTTGTCTAAACTCACTAATTCTCCTGAAGCTGAATGATCAGTAAAACCCATGAACCAAAATCTAGTGGAAAGAGGAGGAGTTTACTGTAAGAGCAAAGGGGAATAGATCTCGATCAAGACATTCAACAAGGACATGGACATGTGGGTGTGCTGGTTTATTTATCAACGTGTCTATAACACTATTTAATCATTGTTAACATTAGCGAATTTAGCTAGTTGACTAGCTACAGTAGTTGACTAGCTACAGTAATTATTTATACACTTATATTCATCTGCTCATGGTGAGAATTAGTGACATCATTAACAGGGTGTATATGTAGCCCCACCCCCAAATCCATACACAGATTTAGTACAAAACTGTTTCCTTTAAAATAATTAGCATGTTTGTATTAAATGTGACCTGCAGATAAATTGCTGTTGATATGCTGCACGTTGATCTCGGCTCATGCATCTGCACCTGCGCTCGTCTGAACTCCACTCAGAGCTTTAATTGAGGGCACAGAGGAAACACGAACAGATGGAGCAGAAGATGGAGACGGTCATGTGGACTCGGTGTAACCTCACTTCCTGTCTGATCTATTTCAGATTTGAAAGATTTGGAGTTCGAGAAATTGGCTGCGTGTTGCGAGCGTCAGGGGAATGACAGGCCGGGCGGTTCTGGCTGTCAGGAGCTAACGAAGAGTTCAGCTGAGGAGTTTTAACTCAAATAAAGACTCCGTCTGTCTACAGGCAGCTTTAGGAAGAACATTCAGGAGGAGAAATAAAGCAGGAGGACACTTTTTTTGTCTTCTCAGTCTTTAAACAGACAGTCGCTGATTTATACTACATCTTTAGTGAGTGAAACGAACCTCAACGCTCTGATGATTGTTTAGGAAATATTTACATTTATTCTTATTTTATTAACATCACTAAAGTTTAACTAATTTTCTCTTTTACATTTTGCAATAATGTAAGAAGTGGGCGTGGCTAGAGATGGAGATATGTCTGCTGCAGGACAGGAACTTGTACCATTCAACCAATCAAACAAATCCCACTGGAAATGATTATAATGTCATTTTTAAATTCCATTTATTTGTTTGTTTCATGTGATGAGAAACAGCGTTACCTCTGACTGACACTGACACTGGAGACTCCTTCCTTACATGATGCATAAACACATCACTGATTACACACCTCCTCTAATTAGTTTTTGTATATGAGGACATAATGAGGACTGAGCCTTCACCACAGTCCATGAGTAACTGGACACACACACACACACACACACACACACACACACACACACACCATGTTGAAAATGAAATTAGCTACATGACACCTTCTTTTAATAATCAGTGTAATTAATGAGTCATAAACACACACACACACACACACACACACACACACACTGAAAAGCTGCACTTTCTTCACTTCCTGTACGAGTGTATAATTAAACACATAGACAAGCTGTTCTGCCCCCTGTTGCTCAGTGTGTGTGTGTGTGTGTGTGTGTGTGTGTGTGTCCAGTTAGTCGTGGACTGTGGTGTCGGCTCTGTCCTCGTTAGTCTTCTCGTTAAGAAACAGCAGGGAGTCCTAATTAAAGCATTCAGTAGAGGATGAGATTTCTGTCTGTCTGTCTCTCTTTCTTCCTCTCTCTCTCTCTCTTTCTGTCTATTATTCTGTCTTTGTGTCCCACGTTCTCTCATACTCTTCTCTCTGTGCCTTTTTCTCCCTTTAGGAATAAGGGATTATGGATTTGAGAACAGGGATTAGATTAAGGAATGTAGGGATTAGTAGGGAACAAGGATTAGGGATAAAATGGAGATGTTACTGATGAGGTTTTAGATTTAAATTTAGAGATTAAGATGATAAATAAAAGATACAAATTAGGGTGTATAAATCAGAGATTAGGGTTTGAGGATCACAGATTAAATATTAGGGTTTAGAGATTAGATGATAATAGTTAGGAGACTGAGATATTGGGAATAGGTTTTAGAGTTTAGATATTAGGTTTTGAAATACTAATTAGGGTTTAGGAATTAGAAATTAAATGTAGAGATTAGGAATTAGAGATCACATTTTTATAATAGAGTTTAGGGATTATAGTGTCAGATTTCTGTCTCCGTTGTCATGTTGTACTGCAGACGTGCACTAAATAGTGCAGATGGAGAGGTGGTTTGAGGTTAGTGCACTTGATGCTGATGGAGGGAAACATCACTTCATCCACTCTAGATGTTATTTCTGTGTGTGTGTGTGTGTGTGTGTGTGTGTGTGTGTGTGTGTGTGTGTGTGTGTGTGTGTGTTTTGTCTGCGTCAGCTGTTCAGCTTCCATGAAATGATGACTGAGACAAAAGTCCAGCTGCTAAAAAAAGCTCTGTGAGTGTGCACGTTTGTGTGTGAGTGTGTGTGTGTGTGTGTGTGTGTGTGCTGTACATTGAGCTATTTTTTTTGTACGAGCATGCAAAACACGACAAGAAAAAGACAAGTAGAAAAAAAAGAAAAAAGACAGAGGATGTATTGTGCAGTGACCTCGATACACACACACACACACACACACACACACACACACACACACAGACACACACACACACACACACACACACACAGACACACACACACACACACACGCACCTTTAGTCTTTAGTGATTCATCACACAACAATACAGAGCAGCTGGGAGACACACAACATACACACACTGGATTAGAGATTAGGGTTAAGAGATTAAATGTAAAATTAGGGTTTAACCTTAAAAACTAGGGTTTAGGGATTATAGTTTATGGATTAGCAATGGGGGATTAGGGTTTAAAGTTAGATGTTTAAGGATTAAGGTTGAAGGATTAGGGTTTTGAGTTAAATGTGTGAGGATTAGGGTTTAGGGATCATGCTGCTAGGTCTATTAGGGTTTAGTATGATGGTTTAGGGATCATGGATGGAAGTTGTGTATGAAGACTCCACAGACTGAGACAAGTCCCACATGACTTCATTATTTTCTGTATTTAATCTTGTCTGAGTTCATTTGGAGAAAAAGAACAGGACAGAAAGTGCTGAAGATTCTGGCTGATGTTAAGCTTGTTTTCTCGAGAGAACATCACCTCCTTCTGTTTCATTCCACTAACTGTGTGTGTGTGTGTGTGTGTGTGTGTGTGTAAGTGTGTGAGTATGTGTGTATATGTGTCTGTGTATGTGTGAGTGTGTATGTATGTGTGTGTGAGTGTGTATGTATGTGTGTGAGTGTGTGTGATGGTGTGTGTGTTACTGTGTGTTTGTGGTGTGTTCTCTCTCTCTCTCCCTCTGTCTCTCTCTCCTCTGTCTCTCTCTCCTCTGTCTCTCTCTCCTCTGTCTCTCTCTTCTCTGTCTCCCTGTCTCTGTCTCTGTCTCTCTCTCCTCTGTCTCTCTCTCTCTGTCTCTCTCTTTCTCTGTCTCCCTGTCTCTGTCTCTGTCTCTCTCTCCTCTGTCTCTCTCTCTCTCTCTCTCTCTCTCTCTCTCTCTCTCTCTCTCTCTGTTTCTCACACCTCCAGTTACAGTGATAAATGTGAGATCTCTTTAGTTTTGCTCCTGCAGGATTGATCACTCACACACTCGCCCTCACAGCTGCACCACACACCACTTTTGTTTAATTTATTGCGACCGGGGCGCGTCCCAATAACATAACGTCAGCATGTTCCCTGTGTTCAAGGGCACTTCATCAAGCAGGAGTAGAGAAAGTGATGATGAGATGAACAGTGGTCCTGAGAGAGTCGACTTCAGGGTCATGAGTAAACCCCCGTGTACACTCGCAGGATTCTGGCTGCTCCTGGTGGTGTTGTTGATCACAGGATTTAGCTCTCAGCTGTTTTGGTGTGGAGAACACATCTGGGCTGGAAATGGAGCGTTGGGAAAAACACTCTTCTGAAAGACTTAGACCTGCACACGACCTCGCCATGGCTAACGGGAATGCTAACATCAATCACACCCGTGATTCCTTTCATCTGGGCAATTTTTCCACCGTTCCAGGAAGAGAGAGGTGCCGGGAGAAGAAGTGATCCTGATCTTCATCTTCCTCATCCGGTCAGAAATAAAAAAACATAGGAGATTTTTACTGTGTGTGTGTGTGTGTCTGTGTGTGTCTGTGTGTGTGTGTGTCTGTGTGTTTAAATAAAATGTTATCAAAAACAGAAGAGTAAGTCATTTTTTCTTTTCGGCCTGTTCTAAAGGAGAGAGACAGAGAGAGAGAGAGAGAGAGAGAGAGAGAGAGAGAGACACACAGAGAGAAAGAGAGAGAGACAGAGAGAGAGAGAGAGAGAGAGAGAGAGAGAGAGAGAGAGAGAGAGACAGTGAGAGAGAGAGAGAGAGAGAGAGACAGAGAGAGAGAGAGAGAGAGAGAGAGAGAGAGAGAGACAGAGAGAGAGAGAGAGAGAGAGAGAGAGAGAGAGAGACAGAGAGAGAGAGAGAGAGAGAGAGAGAGAGAGAGAGAGAGAGAGAGAGACAGAGAGAGAGAGAGAGAGAGAGAGAGAGAGAGAGAGAGAGACAGAGAGAGAGAGAGAGAGAGAGAGAGAGAGAGAGAGACAGAGAGAGAGAGAGAGAGAGAGAGAGAGAGAGAGAGAGAGACACAGAGAGAGAGAGAGAGAGAGAGAGAGAGAGAGAGAGAGAGAGAGAGAGAGAGACAGCCAGAGAGCCCATACCAACATCATTACATTGATAGATAGATAGATAGATAGATAGATAGATAGATAGATAGATAGATAGATAGATAGATAGATAGATAGATAGATAGATAGATAGATGAATAAATAAATAAACACACACACACACACACATTTAGATGTAAAATGTAAATAAACATGAAATAAAAAGTTTAGGTGCAGTTTATTATTTATTTATTTATTTATTTATTTATTTATTTATTTATTTATTTATTTATTTATTATTGTTGTCTTAAGATATAAAATGATAGTAATGATGTGAATATTGACACTTAAGTTATAATTGTGTTTAGTTGTTCTCTACACTGTGCAGGTGTTTAGTGTTCAGCAGTGTTCAGCAGTGTTCAGCAGTATTAGGCAGTGTTCAGCAGTGTTAGGCAATGTTTGGCATTGTTCAGCAGTGTTAGGCAGTGTTCAGCAGTGTTAGGCAGTGTTTGGAATTGTTCAGCTGTGTTCAGCAGTGTTCAGCAGTGTTCGGCAGTGTTCAGCAGTGTTAGGCAGTGTTCAGCAGTGTTCGGCAGTGTTCAGCAGTGTTAGGCAATGTTTGGCATTGTTCAGCAGTGTTCAGCTGTGTTCAGCAGTGTTCAGCAGTGTTAGGCAGTGTTAGGCAGTGTTTAGCAGTGTTCGGCAGTGTTCAGCAGTGTTAGGCAGTGTTCAGCAGTGTTCGGCAGTGTTCGGCAGTGTTCAGCAGTGTTAGGCAGTGTTTGGAATTGTTCAGCTGTGTTCAGCAGTGTTTAGCAGTGGTAGGCAGTGTTCAGCAGTGTTAGGCAGTGTTCAGCAGTGTTTGGCATTGTTCAGCAGTGTTAGGCAGTGTTCAGCTGTGTTCAGCAGTGTTCAGCAGTGTTAGGCAGTGTTAGGCAGTGTTTAGCAGTGTTAGGCAGTGTTCAGCTGTGTTCAGCAGTGTTAGGCAGTGTTAGGCAGTGTTTAGCAGTGTTAGGCAGTGTTCAGCTGTGTTCAGCAGTGTTCAGCAGTGTTAGGCAGTGTTCAGCAGTGTTCGGCATTGTTCAGCAGTGTTAGGCAGTGTTCAGCAGTGTTAGGCAGTGTTCAGCAGTGTTAGGCAGTGTTCGGCAGTGTTCAGCAGTGTTAGGCAGTGTTCAGCAATGTTCAGCAGTGTTAGGCAGTGTTCAGCAGTGTTAGGCAGTGTTCAGCAGTGTTAGGCAGTGTTCGGCATTGTTCAGCAGTGTTAGGCAGTGTTCAGCAGTGTTAGGCAGTGTTCAGCAGCGCTGACAGTAGTGCAGGTTTACAGTAACGTGGTCATGTGCTGAACTTTTCCATCAGAAGTGTTTATTATGAACTGTATGGGGAAGGAGTCTCCAGTTTCAGAGCTCACATAACTTTTATACTGGTGTGTTCACTACCCTCGGAGTCAGGGATCATCAGGATTAACACTGTTATAATGCACTCTGCACACACACACACACACACACACACACACACACACACACACACACACACACACACACGATACAAATCTATTTTCTGCAGCACAGAGAAATAGAAACACAAACACTGTGAAGCCAGACATTGAGGGAGGTGTGTGTGTGTGTGTGTGTGTGTGTGTGTGCACACCCTCTGGCTGTTTTATCTCACCTTTAGTCTCCTTTATATTTTCCTCGATTGGCGGTGGACTAGATTTTATGCAAGATCAGCAGACGCACACACACACACACACACACACACACACACACACACACACACACACACACACACACACACACACACACACACACACGTGTCCCGGTGCAGGTCAGAGTATTAATAACTTCTGCTTTGTCCTTGTTGGTGCACTTTTCATCAGTGCTGTGTTTATTCTGACCTGAGCACCTGCTCACATCCTCACGGGGCCACAAGGAGCTGTAATACATGAGTGTGTTCACCTGTTAGTCACACACACACACACACACACACACACACACACACACACACACACACACACACACACACACACACAATAAGACAAATGAGGTGGAAAACACACACTTCAGCTTTTCTGGAGGTGACCCAGGTGTGTTTAAAGCACACACACACACACACACACGTGTGTGTGTGTGTGTGTGTGTGTGTGTGTGTGTGTGAGAGAGCGCGTGTGTGTGTTTGAACTTAGAGAAAATCACAAAGCAACTGCTGTTCTTTTGATCAGCTTGAAAATAACGAGAATATTTTATTTTACTGGATCAGAGCGAGTTACTAAGAAGATAAAACAAAAAAAACAAGTGTAGAAATGTTTTAATTAAAAGAAAGCTAAATTCAAAATATACTTTGATACTTTCATTTTAAATTCTGTGTAGATTACTTTAAAGAAACTCCATAATGAAGAGAAGAAAGACTTTTATTATGCTTATTATTATATGAATTTTATTATTATTATTATTAAAGTAAAGTTTTTTATAATCTTTATAATAATGATAATGATTTAATAAACTTAAATATGTTGTGTACGTAATTATAATAACTTTAATACAGAACACTGAAGCTTTTGTTTGTTTTTATTAATTAAAAAATGAATTAAAGAAACCGTTTAGTTAAAATATAAATATCATAAATTAAAAAATATATAACTCTGTATATTAACAATTTATTATCTATTTCTTTAGCATTGATGTATATAAATATTTATTTATAATCACTTTATTTTTAAGTTTAACTAGTTTTATCATTAAAAATTTAATTCTGCATTAAATTAAGATTTAGGATAAAATATTTAATAATCTTCAGTCAGTAAATTTAACGTTATTTATTTATGGATAATCACATTATTTACATTATTCACAAAATATCAATCAACACAAAAAAATTACATGTAACCACAAACAGGTTCATAAACAAAAACCAAACACAATAAACATCTAAACACCTAAACAAACTACTGCTTCTTACCTACAAAACACTAAATGGTTTATCTCCATGTATCTCCAGTCTTCTAACACGCTACAATCCGTCACGCTCCCTGAGAACTCAAAACTCTGGACTTCTAGTAGTTCCTAGAATAGCAAAGTCCACTAAAGGTGGTAGAACATTCTCACATTTAGCTCCTAAACTCTGGAATAGTCTTCCTGACAGTGTTCGGGGCTCAGACACACTCTCCCAGTTTATGTGCAGATTAAAGACGTATGTTTTTAGCGAGTTCTACACATAACACACATCACATCATAACCTTGTGCTCCAGAACATCTGATCACATCACATTATCAACTTGTGCTGTTAATATCATGAACAGCAGCTACGCTAATTCCTCTCCACTGCTTCTCTTTCTCTATTTCTCTATGCTTCTCAGCGCAAATTGGAGTTTGGACACTGGACCTCCTGGAGTGTTTAAAGGCTCTGGCATGGAGAAGCTGGTGTTGGATCTGTGATGATCTCAGATGTTGAGCTATTTTATGAGTTGCTCAGTAGCTCCTAGTTTTATAACCATAAAGACTGTAAAAGACTGTAGAAAGATCATCAGTCATAATCACACACTCCAGTGCTCATGTTAGTTCTCACTCTCCAGTGTTCTGTAGTGTTTAAAGACTATAATCACACTCTTGATGTCACACAAATGAGGATGAGGTTCTGCTTTTGAGTCTGGTTCCTCTCAAGGTTTCTTCCTCATAACATCTAACAGAGTTTTTCCTTCACCACAGTCTCCATGGTGATCATCAGGGATAAACACACATCATTCAGCTTCACTGCTACATTCTGTAAAGCTGCTTTGAGACAATGTTTGTTGTGAAAAGCGAAATAGAAATAAACTTAACTTGACTTGAGTTGACATGCTAACCTGCCTTTCAGCGTCTTTACCAGGAAACACCTGCAGCTGGTACCTGGACTTCTCTCTGTCTCACTTTTCCTTTGTTGCACAAATATTGTGCACAAGCTACACAACTCACTTAAACACTGGACTTTACTTTAATATCAGCACATAGACGCTTAAGTGACAATAACATTGGGACACTTTAAATCTGTAATATACACACCCACATCTTTCTGTCTAATTCATATTTCATATATATATATATATATATTATAATTATTATTATTAGTTATTTTTTTACTTTTTAAACATTTTTGTTTAATATACTTTTATACTTTATTTTTATTGATTGATTTATTTTTTATTTTATTTCTATTTACATAAATTTACATTTGCATTTTGAACTACCAAAAGTAGTCACATCCGAATCACTGTGATGTGGTGATGATGATGATGATTAACAGAAAAACAGTTTGTGTGTGTGTGTGTGTGTGTGTGTGTGTGTGTGTGTGTGTGTCAGAGAGAAATCTCAGAGGAAATGTTAGTGTCTTGAAGGAAAAGGAAGTGGGACAGTGTTAATTAGCATGAATGACATGCAGCTGACTGTCCACTGGGTTCTGAACACAAAGTCAGTGTTAATTAGATAAAAATTTGTTTTGGAGCCTCAACACAAAATGCATTTATTTATTAATTAAAGATTACTGCTTTAATGTCTCGTCTGTTTCAAACACACACACATACACACACACACACACACACACACACACACACACACACACACACACACACACACCACTTTCACACCAAGATTCCCGCTGTTCATTATTATACTATACACACCATATATACATACACTTTTATTACACAAAACACACATATACACTTTATAATTATTCACAATCCACCTGTTGAGGGTCTGCTTGTTCATAGGGAGCATTTTTTTAATAGGGACCTTAGCACACGAACAGCTGCTCCTACTTCCTCCACATTTCTGTCCTGAACACAGTCGGTTTAGTTTCTCCTGGACAGGAGCCTGAAAAGGAGGAGGATAGAATGCCTGCAGCATGACAGGTCATGGGAAACAAAGGCCCAAGTCTCACACAGGCACTCTGGGTCACGTCCTAGGCCTCAGCCTCCAGGTGAATCGCAGGAAACAAGTCACCAAGCTACAATAAGCCACAATAGTGGACATGTTACCTTTTTAGGGTGAAAGGCGAACGTTTCCGGAAGGAACTACAGTATATAAACAACTGGACAGTTAACTGGGTCCAACTGGTGATGCTCGCACCACACAAAGAACAAGTGCCATTTTGCGGTGTACGACCTCCTAATGGTGGTGGCCACATCCACAGCCTCCATAACTTCGGATAGCGGTGAATCAGGGTGCCCCCTGCCTGGGAGAGATGATCCCTCCTTGGGGGAATCTCCCAAGGAGGTTGTTCGAAAAGGGCCACCAGGTCCGCAAACCACGATCTGCTCAGCCACCAAGGGGCCACCACGAGGAGACAGGCTTTGCTCCGGCAAACTCTCTCCAGATCTCCCAGGAACAGCAAAATGAAGGGAGGCATACATGGGCAGCCTCGGCAACCCCCATCCTTTTTGGGAAATATGAAATATTCTTTTTTCATGACCACCCAGAGCCTGCTCAGGTCCCACCAGAGTGGGACACACGCCGTTGAAAAGGGTGGACGAAACCCAAAATGAAATTGTATCGCCTTTGTCTACAGCAAACAGGCACCTCCCAGGCTGCCAGGTAGTCTCTTAAGGGTATCAGTCTCTCAAGACTGACCTCTGGTACACCTAGAGCTGAGGCTACACCCTGGTGCAGCTCTAGGAGCCTTCTAGCAGGGATGGCCATGCCCTGAAGCACAAACAACTCAGGTCCCTTGGGGCATCGGGGCATATATATAGGTGCACAACGCCCCTTCCTGTCAAAATCCCCAGAAAATCCTGTGTCAGGATTTCTTGGCCGAAGCCCTCCTATTAAAGATGATGGTCCTCAGATCCGTCACTTCATGGGACTGCGAGTGGCGAGTCTGTTTCTAAACCCTATTTTCTGGGGTAGGCCCTGCCCACCAAAATTGAGGCAGTACCGGGGCTTTCGAGGGATGATGCCCAAGTGACAGCTTGGCAACGGCGCGAATAACTACCTCTAACAGCTCCTCGAACAGGACCAGCTGCAAGGGCGTGTCTATGGGTTTATCAGTGTACAACCCATCTCCTCGGAGGATGATAGGTGGAGTGTAGCACTCTAGCACTCTACGCAGGGGCAAGAAAATGGCAAAGGGCATGCTAACAAGCCCTGGGAGAAGACGCTGGATCTAGCAGTAGAAAGGGTAAAACCTGTTTCAAATCTCCTGTCAAGTCCCGATGTGAGCCCCATGATCTCAATTGCTGGAACCACAAGGAGTGAGAGCACCCACCTCGAGGAGTGCTCCCCAGGAGTGGAGCATTCGCATAGACATGCGAGCACAATGTGCGGCGAATGTGCACAGAATATGCAGAGAAAATGCTCTGACTGTGCCCTGAATAGGTGCCGAGTATGTTCCGTTCCCACAAGCTGTCTTTTGTGCACAGTTGGAATGATCACTTGTTTTTATTTATTTCAATAGGTTTTTCAGACATTTTCCACTTAACAAAAACCTGTAAGGGGACAAACACACACAGAACACTTCCTGAACAAACAGAAGCTAGCATCGACTCCACCGCATGTCCGTTTTATAGCTCCTGGTTGTGACGTAACCCTTCGGTGATGTCGCGCCTCTCCATTGGAGAGATTGCACACATGATATGGAGCATGGACAACACGGAAGCGTTCCCAAAGCATTGTTGATGCAGCTCCAGTCCTGGAAAGGGAACAGGATCAAGATGAGGATCAGGGTGATGATCAGTATTAGCACGGGATCAGATATCAGAGGACAAATATCAGATATCTGATCTGAACTTAGAATTGGAAATATTCACATGTAAAGTGATCTTTAAGTCTGTTATATCATTATATGATGTAATTGTTATATTTTATTTGTTATATATATTATTCCTAAATGTGTTCTTTATATCAGAAATTACATTTTAATTTATTATGATTTTTTTATTCATCTCGTTCCTCTCTTCTTTTTTAACTATTTGAGATTGTACCATTTCCTGTGATCCCCATAATAGAGTTAGATTTGGTCTCACCTTCAGAGGAGAATAAATATTGGCGCCCTTTAGGCCCGGTTCTGATTGATGATGAATAAATCCACAGTGCAGACGCCTGGAAGCAGAAAGTGTCTCAGTGTGACATTTAAACCTTTCTGTGTCAAAGCATGAGGTCCAGAGAGTCCAGTAATCCTCCGGGAATTCCCCCAGAGTGTGTGTGTGTGTGTGTGTGTGTGTGTGTGTGTGTGTGTGTGTGTGTGTGTTTGTGAGCAGTCCATCTTTCCACTAAACAGAAGAGGATTGATGGTAGAGAAGGAGAGAGAAAAGAGGAAGGATAAGTGAGACACACTCATCTACTCTGACAGCACCCCCCCTTCTCTCTCCCTCTCTCTTGGTCATAAACTCATCCTGACCTGGCACTTGGTCCTCTCTCTCTCTCTCTCTCTCTCTCTCTCTCTTTCTTTCTTTCTTTCTTTCTTTCTTTCTTTCTTTCTTTCTTTCTTTCTTTCTTTCTTCCTTCCTTCCTTCCTTCCTTCTTTCTTTCTCCTGGCAGAAACTATTTATATTTTGATGTTTGGTAGGAATAAATAGACAGAACACTGCTGTAATGTACAGTGACACTAAGACGGATGGATGGACAGATTAATGGATTGTTCTGCTCTCATGATGATAAATGTGTAAGAGTTAGTGTGGTTTATTTGTGATTATAAAGTGTGTGTGTGTTACCCTGAGATGTGCGTGAACCACAACATGTATGAACATGTGAACTATGTAGAAAGTGTGCAGATGTTAACGTGAGACAGGCCACGCCCACACACCTACAAACACAGCATCATATCACTATGGGTTTCATTTACAGATTTATCCATGTGATCATGAAGCTGTAAGAGATCCAGGGCTGATGTCAGGTGTGTGTGTGTGTGTGTGTGTGTGTGTGTGTGAGTGTGAGTGTGTTTGTGTGTGTGTGTGTGTGTGTGTGAGACAAACTCGGCTCGTCTGATCTCAATGCAGTGTGTTTTTTCCAATCTGTGTTTCTCTTTCACCCACGTCTTGCTTTTTCTTTTGCTGAGAAGAGTCACAAACATGACTTACCCATCATGCACTGCACTACAGAAAAGCAAACACACACACACACACACACACACACACACACACACACACACACACACACACACACACACACACACACACACACACACACACACAATAGCATGTGTGTGTGTTTGCTTTGCTGTAGTCCCCAAATCCCTGTCTCTGTCGTACATGAAAGAAAGACAAGAACTAAAAAAAACATATATACACCAACTAGAAGGTGTGTGTGTGTGTGTGTTTGTGTAAATTGATTTGTGGTTTAGAAATGCAGTAAAATAAGCACATGTAAAGTAAAGAAGCAGCAAAAGAGCTGTGCTATGGAGAAACCCGCAAGAGCAGCAATATCTGTGTGTGTGTGTGTGTGTGTGTGTCTGTGTGTGTGTGTGTGTGTGTGTGTGTGTGTGTGTGTGTGTGTCTGTGTGTGAGGCTTATAGGGAAGCTTTATTGTGCTGAGGA
>NC_060888.1:481891-491891 GCF_014805685.1 Silurus meridionalis | reverse complement strand
ATGAACCTGAAACATAAAAAAACACAGAAAGATTCTGTACTACAGTGAACAGTAAATTATTAAACAATACCTCAACGTTTAATCTTTCATTCAAGCTTATTGAAGAGTTCTGTCTGTGTTTCAGTGTAGATAACAGAGCTAACCTCCATCCCAGTACACTCTGCTCCGAGCTTCATCACAACTTCTCTTCTCATCATTAATAAACCACATGCTGCATCATGCTTTAATAGCAGATAAGAAATGGGCAGGAATGTGGAAAAACAATGAAGAACAAGCAGAAACCAAGAGGAACCACAAGGAACTAGCAGAACCTGAAAAGAACAGCTCTTAATCCATAATAAACTGTAGTTATGGTTGGGATGTAATGCTGAAAAATGTTTGTAAATAGAATTATCATTACAGTGGATTATATCATGTGACTCAAACCAGTGATTGTTCCTTTATTACAGAAGAAACTATAAAGAAACGTCAGGTTTGACGTTACTCTGAGGGCTTTAATTTATCAAAACTAACCTTTTAGCAGATGCCAGATCTCTGTTTATTACCCTCTCCTTTTATGAGCTTTTCCCTGAAGCACCAGCACTAAGGGACCCCTCGCCCACTCTGCTGCCATGTGGAAACTCGCCTGAAAAACACAAAGCAGAGCTCAATCATTTATGCTGTAGCTGTGTGGAGCTCCTCAGATCTTCTGAAAAGGAAATATTTGCAGCAGATCAGTAAATTGAATTTGCTTTGTATAAAAAAAAACCTACTATATAATTAATAACTGAAGAGACGGTGCATGATTTATAATCCTGATGGTCTGAAGATCAGTGTGATAATAATCCATGTGTGATGATGGTACCAAGTTTACATCCAGGAATGTCAGGAATGCTTCTCTACACTGGTTTAAAGGAAAAAATAGTGATAATCAGCATATATTAGTGTTCATTCTTAGTGTTCATCTCCACCTCTGGTCACGTCTGTGTTTGGATGACAGAAGTTTCCTCTAAAACATCTTTTTTGTCAGATTTTTTTATTTAAAATGTTTTTTTTTTTTTTTTTCAGAATAATAATAAAATATATGAATTCTAAAATGTATTTATCTCAGTCTCTGCTACAGTCTGTCTATCTCTCTAACACTGGCCTCTGCAACATGTGTGGAGAACATCTACATCAGATCTGCTACTCCTTCTGCATCCCAAGGAGCTGCAACACACTCACAGGAATGTGTTATTAACCCTCTTCCACATACCTGAGCTTACAGCTGCATTTGATTGGCTAGTGTTGCTGCACTTGACAGATAAGAGATATGTGACCCCTCCCACCCAGTCAGCACAGACAGTTTAGCTCTTTTGGCTCAAGGTCATGGACGTCAGTGAGCATGTCAGTGTGGATGTCAGTGAGGACGTCGGTGAGAATACAGTGAGGACATCAGTGAGGAATGGACAAGCACTTTTTTGTAAGCAAGACAGGTGTCTTTTAACTGTCTTTTGTATTATTTATACACTATTTGCATACATTGTCCCTAAAATAATAATAATAACAATAATAATAATAATACAAATAGTATTAATAATATAATAATAATAATAATATTATTATCCCAGTGCATTTTTTCTTGCTTGTTTTCTCTCTCTGTGGCTCGTTGTGAATGTTAATCCATTATAAAGTGCCACATAACAGCAGTTTAATGGTATTATTGTGTCTTTGTCTTTAATCCCAGTATAATTGCGCTCTGAATCCTTAATGGCTGCCATCCACTTTTAAGCAGTTAAAGGTCACGTGACCGTGTATTAAAATGCACCGTTTGGAAATTACGGGCAGATTTGTGACGGTCGAGCAGGTCAGTCGTCTCAGCACTGTATAAAAAGTAGGTTGAGTCCAGAATTGATTAAAGCAGAGCCATAAATCCACGGATATAAAAAAAATGTAATGAAAAGAACAATGTTGTGTTCATTGTTGGAGCTATAAATACATTCCGTGTCCAATTGTGTGTGTGTGTGTGTGTGTGTGTGTGTGTGTGTGTGTTAGGGTCATGTTGGACGTGTTTATGTCTAATCTCGTCTTTCAGAGTCAATTAGCTCTAATTCCCAGCAGGTGAAGTCTGCAGTAACGGACTGAGGGAAATTAGACTCCTGAGGATTTACATTTCTGGGGATTAAAAGTCATTTTCATTGCTCTTCTTGTTTTTAATGAATAATATGATGACGGCACGTTTCTCTTTAATGCTGTAGAGTTGAGTGGAGTCACGTTTGCATGCTGCTGAACACAAAGCTTTTTAATCCCGACTCCGGCTTTGTCCCAAACCCAGCACTCGCACTTCATTAATGTTCTAGTAACACTTCCTAAGACATCGACTCGGTCTTTAAGAGATGTATTTAACCCTGCAAAATCAAATTTTATTAGACACATACACATTCATACAGAGTACAACATGTAGTAAAATGATTGTTCTTGTCCACCATGTAAATAGAAATTATTATAAACAAATTTAAAAAGTAAAAATAAAAACAAAGTATAACATTATAAAGTATAAGTGAGTATAGAAATAGAGAAAAATAATAACAAATAAAATATATGTACACTGTATATGTAGATACTATAAATAAATAAATAAATATATATATATATATATATATATATATATATATATATATATATATATATAAAAATAAAAGAATTAGTCAGGAAGTGATGGATATGTTTATGACACACTGTAGATTCTGAGTCCAGCATTTGAAGTGTCCCAGTGAGATTGTCACCAAAGTGTGCATGTGCTGATGTTAAAGTGACACTGTGCCGTTCCAGCCCAGTGTTTAAGTGATAATCAGTTGTGCAATTGTGCAGAAAAGTGGATATTATCAGTGTTTATTACCCATAATGCACTAAGCAGGAGGTCACATGGGATTAGTGTATTAATCTCAGACTCTGGATTGGACCGTTAGCCAGCAGGCTGTAAATGAACAAATAAACAGCGTGAAATTTCCTTCTCTTTGTTTGGAGGCGACTCTGTGCAGCTGGGGATGTTTCTCATCAACGTCCTGGAGATCCATGAAATTCCAGAGTAAGATCAGGAGCTTTGAGCATTTGGACTGTAGTTAATATCAACAGTCTGCTACACTGACTCAGGACTACAGTTTGCTCTGATCTCCATCACTGCACCTCAACATCGTTTATCTGTAATAAATGGACATTTGGTGGAACCCAGATGAGGATGAGGTTCCCTCTTTAGTCTGGTTCCTTCCAGGTTTCTTCCTTCTGCATCTCAGGGAGATTTTCCTTCAACACTGTGGGACAGGGACACAGGGACAAACTTACACTTATAAAGAACTTATTCATTTTTTATCTCCACAGTATCTGTGTAAAGCTGCTCTGAGACGATGTTCATTAATAAACGCGCAACACAAATAAACATGAATTTAATTTAATTGAATTAAATTTAACCATGTTCTCTTCAGCAATGAGATCAGATCTAAATAAAACTTCCATCACACACTCGACTCAATTCACTTCAATTTAATTTAATTCATGTTTATGTGTATTGAGCTACTGATGAATAGCACTGATGAGTTCACGCTGTTCAGTAAAAGTGTCAAAACAGTTCTGGAGCCTGAGAGCGATCTACACTTTTGATCCACACTGCAGACCATCAGGTATAGAAGCTTAGAAGATGGAAGATTTCATTTCCCACATTACTTCCTGTTAGTACTTGGTAAAATCTGGACTTGTGATGGTTAGTGATTAATTACAGCAGAGTTGCAGTGGATCAAAGTGTTAATTGGTTAACAAGTTTTTTCATTATTTTGTTCTTTACCAGAGAGTGATGTTCAGTTATAAATCTTGACAAACAATAGAAAATAGAGATCGTATCAGAGAGATCAATCAGGAGATCATCAAGTTACATAAACACCACAAACCCTGAATATTGAGAAACCAGGATACAGAAGAAAGAAAGGCTCAGGAAGTCATGCAACAAATACATTTAGAGTATCTAGGAGACAACCATAACCAGGGCAGCAACTGAGCAGCTGGGAAAGGGTTCGGGGCCTTGCTCAGGGGCCCAGCAGTGCCAGGTGGGAGAGTTGACCTGATGACCTTCTGATTAGAAGTGTAATGTCTGACTGGCTGAGCTCCACTTCCCCAATTACTGATAATAATTATAAAATACAGCTATCATATCACTAGCATTTGGCATTTTGCAGACATGTGATGTAGATTTGTGATCAACAGTTCAGAATAAAATGCTGTTAACATTCAGGTGTGATTATAACCCCATCCACAAACAAGCTCAGAATAAGTCAAGTGTTCATTCAGAATTCTGTCTTTCTGACATTCAGCTTCCTGCTATAATGACTCTCACTGTCTGTACTGAAGAAGAAAGAAAGAAAGAAAGAAAGAAAGAAAGAAAGAAAGAAAGAAAGAAAGAAAGAAAGAAAGAAAGGAAAAAGCGTGGCGCTGGCCTGTGCCGAGGCGGAGCAGTCACGTTAGCAGGCTGGATATCAGGTTTTATTGCGAGTGAGTTTTAATTTGATTTTAATTGGAGAAAGCGGTGATATGATCCGGTTTTTAATATCCTGTAAGCAGTTCATTAATGCAGAAACTGAAAGAGTGCTGATAAATTTATGAATCATCACCATAAAAATGGACTTTGAGGTGGTACTGATGAACAATGGAGGAGATGAAGAACAAGAAACATGAGGAACATCTGCAGTGAGAGATTTGACTTCTCTGGCATGAAGGAAGTGTTCAGCTTTTACTGAGGTTTGATCTAAAACATGATGAGGACGAGACTCATGTCTAACAGAGATCTGACATCTGAGAAAAAAAGAAGATTGATGAGGTCTGAGATAAAATCCATGATGAATTGAGGGGGACCAGGCTACAGGAGAAACCAAAACCAAGCGTGAAAAATAGACAAATTCACATAAAAGTGTAAAAAAATTAATCTACTTCCACATTCAGTCTCAATAATAAGCTCCACTCTTCTGGGAAGATCTTCTACAAGATCCTGTGGAGATTTGTGATTTTTTATCCACAAGGGTGTTATAAAATCAGGTGCTGATGTAGGTGAGAAGGTGAGCAGGTTCCTGGGTGCAGTGAGTGTTTTACATTTTTCCACAGGGTGTTCAGTAGGGTTGGAGCTCTATAGCAGGAGATCTTCCACACTCTTCCAACCCATGTGAAGCAGATCTTCATGGAGCTGGCTTTGTGCAAAAGGGCATTGTCATGCTGGAACAGGTTTTGTCTCTTGTAGTTCAAGTGAAAGCAAAATGTCATGTTCCTGCATCCAATACAATAGTGTTTAAAGAAGAAATGATATAGCTGGAAAAGTACTTTTGACCACACAGTATTTACACATTATTACTTAATAACTTTCTACTTTATTATTTACCCAGAAAACAGAATATGTATATACATGTATGGAACCGGTTTATTTGATATGTATTGAATAATAAAATTCATCACAAAAAGCTAAAAAAAAACTTAAATAATAATAAAAAGAGTCAATAAATGTACTCCAATGATCTATTTTTTTATCTACCATGAATTATTGGAAATATTGGAATCACAGACCACAGGACCTCAGAACTCAGAACCTCAGAACTCAGGACCTCAGAAGTGTGTCCAACTTTGTGGAACAGTTTGGGGAAGAAACACATTTTTTTACAATCAACATTTTAAAATAAAAACGGGTTTAATTAGAAATATCAATAATATTAACACCGTTAAGAATTAAATAGAGAATAATTGAATAACATAATTTTTGGTATATTATTTTTCTGTTTAGAACAATAAGGTGGATCTACTCACCTGTCAATCATGTGATCTGTCAGGTCGAGAAGCTCTGCAGTGTGAAGATCATGATCCTCCTGAGGAACCAGTCGGATCTCAGCTTCACTTTCCTTCACCTTAACACTAGAATGAAATAAACACTGAAAACTTCTGTCTCCAGACTAAAAGTCAGCAGTTTTGTAGGAATCGATATTTCAGCCATTGTGCTGAGAGAAATATGATCAAATTACCGAAACCTCAGCGTGTTTATTTATCAGGGTTAAATTAATTAGTTCGGAGCGTAAACATGGGAAACAAAGCGTGCGTTATTAAATGCATGTTCTTTAAAAGCTTGTTCTGCCTTTTTTCTCTGTTACAGCACTTCTGAATGGGTTCGATTAATTATACGTGACATATCTTTGTTCTGAACTGCTTGTCTTGACACCTAAATAAAAATACTAAATAAATAACACAGAAGCACTGCAGGGAGGAAAATCAGCAGAAAGGGAAATCTGCAAATTAATCATGCTCGGGATTATTCGCTGTGAAAGCAGTTAGAGACGTGCTTCTGTTCACGAGCGCAGTAATTTAGCTCGGAGCGAACACGCGAACAGAGCGCATTACAGAGGAGACAGTTCATCAAACTCAAATGATTCTCCTGAAAGAATGCGGAGAAAAAGAGGGAAAAAAAACACCTACATTTCCTGCCACCTACCTGTGAAAAGATGCATTATGGACATGAACACATTTCCTCCCATGATGCTTTGCGCTTTTCACTGGGAATAATGGCCGCCGGCTCTGGGACGCGCTCCATAAATCACAGGGACGTGTGTCGTGTTTATCCTTCGGAGGTTTGCAGAAATAGTATCTGTACAGTCCAGCTGTTCTGCTGCGGCTAATCACGCCGCTAAAACTCACCCGAATTATCGCTCGCCTTTTGTCTGGTCTGGACTTCGGCCAAACTTCAGCAGCCGAGTGTCACCGAGACGAGCGCCGTTTTTAGACCGCCGTGTGTTTAGCAAAGTTAACAGAACTTCCTTTTTGCTTTCAGAAGCACTTTTAGTTCACCTCCATACTTTCAGGTCAAAAAATACAAACTGCACTTCAGCATTAGATTTTACACTCTCTCTCCTTCATAACGACCTCTATAGAGCTAATATTATATATTTATAATGCACAGATTATAACAACTATCACAAAGTGTGTGTGTGTGTGTGTGTGTGTGTGTGTGTGTGTGTGTGTGTGTGTGGGCCTTTAAATAAATTATTATTATTAAATAACCAACAGTAAGATTTGTTTTGTGTTAATCCCTATATATATTTATACTTGATGTGTGTGTGTGTGTGTGTGTGTGTGTGTGTGTGTCTCTGTGTGTCTGTGCGTGTGTGTGTGTGTGTGTGTGTGTGTGTGTGTCTCTGTGTGTGTGTGTGTGTGTGTGTGTGTGTGTGTGTGTGTGTGTGTGTGTGTTTTGATAAATCAACCTATACACCATCACCTCGTCTTCTCGTCTTTTCCACTCAGGATGATGTCGTATGCACACACACCTGGTGAAATGAATGTAATTAGCTGTGACTGTGTTTCTGCATCTTTGTGTCGTTCTCTACGTTCTCCTGCTGCACTTCCACCTTCTTTTCTCCAAGGTGTTACATCCAATGTATAAATAATACTGAACTTTATATAACTGTACAAAACCTACACCTGTAAACATGAAACACTTCCATACAGATCCAGACTGGTTCTATAAAGGTTCTATAAAGGTTCTATAAAGGTTTTTTAGGGTTCTGTCAGATAAAGTTCTACTGGTTACACTTTATTTTAGGGATCAGAAAATAGGCAGTAAGTAAAGACTAAAAGCTGCTTTTGTTAATGACTAGTTATGGATGTGGACGTGGATGTTATTATAAACTATTTATAAGCCCTTTATTAGTTATTCCCTGATTTTTGTCTTATAGCTGCTTTACACTTGTTTCATAACAATGTCCTTGTTAGTTAGGAATAAAAAAATACACACTTTCTAAGTTCCCAGTACACTGTGTGAATATGTAACTTATACATATAAATATAAAACATGTTCTAAAGTAAACATTAAACAAATGCTAAAGTAAACATTAAACAAATGCTGTAAATGCAATAAGAAAAGAGACATTAAATACTGCATTGAAGATTTCAGTCTTTATTGTTTTATAGTTCAACAAGGAAACAGACTTTTTGAATAATCAAAGTTCATTTGCAAACTATTTACATATTCTACTTTTAATGTAAGAATTTTAAACATTAATACAAAGTTAAATTCCTCCTACATTACTACAACATGCACATAGAACAGGGATCACTAAAACATATTCTACTGCAAAGCATGATGGGATTTTCCACTGTGATCATGTAGCAAATAATTACAAGAACTGTGTATGTGCTCTATATGTTGTGCTTTTTATCCATTTATAGTTACATTTATATCATCAGCTCATGATGTTACCCCAGAAACCATAGTGAAAGAGTATAAACTCCTCAGAACCCTTACAGCTTCACTTCTGATAGTTACACAGCACTGACACTGGAGACTCCTTCCCTCCTCACAAATATTAACAATAGGGCAGTTTAGAAATATTTATTATCAGTAGCACGTCCCTGCGAATGAGCTGTTACCATGGAAACAATACCGTATCAGAGGAAGCGCATTGTTCTAACCATGTTATAGAGAATTAATCACCGCTGTGGAATAATAATCGGGATATAGGATGTGGAAGACGGTTTTAAATCTCAGAGATGAGACGTTTCACACAAACAGCAAAATAAAATCAATATTGTTGTTGGACTTTTGAACTCTGCACTAACAGAGACGTTTTATCCTTTAAAGCGTTTCCTCAAAGCGCCTCTGGATATTGAGGAATTATCGTCCCATCATTCTTCTCCCTCTCTCTCTCCCTCTCCCTCTCTCCGTCCCTCGGCGTCCATGTTGGACAGAAACATGCTCTTTGACTCCATCATTATCTCGACTGAACGATGCTACAGGGGAAAACTTCCTCACTTAACGCCTCAGCGCAATAACATGCTCTTTGTAATTGCTGTTTGCTTCCTGCTGCTGTGTGAGATTTCTCAGCAGGAACACTCCAGCTCTCCTCCTCAGCTGCTTTTCTCTTCTCTCACGCAGAGAAACGTGTTTTTAAACACGTTTACACCCGTTTCACACCAACGCTCCTCTTATACTTTCCTCTACACAAGGTTTAGTATATACGTTACAGCTCATCAACAGGCCACGGGGAGAAAACGTGCTTATTAACTTTACTTTCCCCCGTTCTGGATGTGTACATGAGCTGTTATAATAAACATCTGGAAGATGTTCTACTAGATTTTGTGAAAATTTCTGCTCATTTATCCAAAATTTCATGTCACAGAATCCAAAGACGTCTGATACAATTGTGTTTGGGGAAAAAAACGTACGGCTGGAAAAGTCAAGTGTCCAAATAATTTTTGGCACTACAGGATGTTATTATTTATTATACAACTATTTTATATACAAACTTATTATTTACTGAAAACACAAATGTACCTGTTTAAAATATATCCGTTTTTATGTATTGAGTCATAACATTCTTCACAAAGACGTCATATTAAACCTTAAATTATAATAAAAAGATTCAATAAACGAACTTTATTGACTTTATATTCATATTTTATATGAATTATTGTAAATATTGGAATCACAGACCACAAGACCTTAGAACTGAATTTTATTCCACGTGATGTTTTTTTTCCCCACGTGAGAGCGCGAACACGTTAAAGCCAAAAAGACAAAATGAGTTTCAGCCACAGATTTATTCTGGATTTTCACCAGGAGACGCGATCCTGAGGAGAGCAACG
Source organism: Silurus meridionalis (assembly GCF_014805685.1). NCBI lineage: Eukaryota > Metazoa > Chordata > Actinopteri > Siluriformes > Siluridae > Silurus > Silurus meridionalis. Next base: position 482,276 of record NC_060888.1, on the reverse strand, counting down.
GGTTCGAGAGAAGAATGAAAAATTTATTCTCTTTACTTCCACCCACAGTTCATCTTTCTGCACACACACACACCTCGAGAAGAAACACAACAAAAGCGTCCAAGTCCTGAGGTCTGGAGTTCCCATGAGCCCCGGCTTTCCCATGATCCTTAGTGTTCTCTATCGATCCGCCTCTGCATGACAAACGGGGTCACTTCAAACAGCGCTCACTCTCTTCCTGTCGATTACCCAGCATTCCCTCTGTCCGCCCACCAAAATTGTTCAATAACACGACTCTTCCTGTTTGAGCTTTAGAGAGCTGAAGCTGCTGTTAATGGCTCTGGCGTCGGAGCACATCCATAAAAATGGACGCTTCGCTTTATTCACTTGGAGAACTAAGAACCAC
>NC_060888.1:471891-474391 GCF_014805685.1 Silurus meridionalis | reverse complement strand
GTGTCCCCTTGTTTCTGAAGGGTTTTGTGCCAAATCACATACATTTTGCAACTAGTGTATGTGCTAAATACAACAGTATTTAATGACTTTAATCTGCAGGATAAACTACATACACTGTGGTCATGTAGTAATGCGAATTCTTCCTGATCTGATCACATTTTCCCATGATTCATAGCAAATCTCAGCTCATCACAATACACTTTGTTATTCCAAACAATACAATATTCCATTTAGTTTATTTATTTACATTTTATTTCCTGATCCCCTGAAAACCTGCTTTGTGTAGCATAAGGGTTTATTTTAAAGATAAACACAGTGGCTCACTCCACTGCAGTAATGTCATGCAGGGAGTCTTTTATTGACAGTACCAAAGTTTATATAAGTCCCCAGGTGATGATATACAGAGTGATGAAACTCAGAAATACTAAAATGACAAAGAAAAAAACTAGGAAGGATGAAGAAGTATCCATATTAAATACACACACTCACAAAAAATATACTACATCTACAGTATCCTCACTTTGGATTTTGTTTGTAACACACAGTTGCACGCACTGATTTGGATAATAAACATATTAGTTGTGACGCCCTCTGATAGGCTGAACTCCGCCCCTTCCATGGACGTAACAGTGTGCAGAAAATAATTTACTCCACATTTAAATAAACACTTAATTATACATAATGCTTTAACCATACAATCACATATAATAATAATAATAATAATAATAATAATAATAATAATAACGTAAAAAGCAGGAATAACACAATGACTGTAATTTTCTGGCTCATTATTCATCGTGTAGTCACTTAACAAATAACAAAAAAGGCTTCATCAGATTCTGAGTGCAGAGCAACAACAACACTTTTAGACTCTGCTCAAATAATTGGCTTTGCTGGTGCAACACACACACACACACACACACACACACACACACACACACACACACACACACACACACACAAAAACGTCCACATCACACACACAACAACAAACAAGATATAAAATTGCAGGAGGGGAAATGGAATTGTGCATTGACACACAAACATTAGTGTGGTAATTGTGTGTGTGTGTGTGTGTGTGTGTGTGTGTGTGTGTGTGTGTGTGTGTGGTGAATGTCCTGGCCTTAACCCCTTTCCTAATCCTGACCATAACCTTAGTTCTAACTTGATTCTAAACTTAAATCTTATATCTTATTCAATACTTAAACCTGACCCTAACCGCCACCTTCTACTTCTAGTAGTTCCTAGAATAGCAAAGTCCACTAAAGGCAGTAGATCATTCTCACATTTAGCTCTTAAACTCTGGAATAGTCTTCCTGACAGTGTTCGGGGTTCAGACACACTCTCCCAGTTTAAGTGCAGATTAAAGACGTATGTTTTTAGCGAGTTCTACACATAACACACATCACATCATAACCTTGTGCTCCAGAACATCTGATCACATCACATTATCAACTTTGTGTGTTTAAAGGCTCTGGCATGGAGAAGCTGGTGTTGGATCTGTGATGATCTCAGATGTTGAGCTATTTTATGAGTTGCTCAGTAGCTCCTGATTTTATAACCATGATGACTGTAGAAGACTGTAGAAAGATCATCAGTCATAATCACACACTCCAGTGCTCATGTTAGTTCTCACTCTCCAGTGTTCTGTAGTGTTTAAAGACTATAATCATAATCTTGATGTCACCCAGATCAGGATGAGGTTCTGCTTTTGAGTCTGGTTCCTCTCAAGGTTTCTTCCTCATAACATCTAACAGAGTTTTTCCTTCACCACAGACTCCATGCTGCTCATCAGAGATAAACACACATCATTCACCTTCACTGTTTCTGTAATTCTGTAAAGCTGCTTTGAGACGATGTGTGTTGTGAAAAGTGAAATAGAAATAAACTTGACTTGACATCTTGACCCCAACCATAGCTCTATCTCTAAAACTGACATTAACCTCAACACTAACCCTAACCTAAACCCTAATACTGACTTTAACCCTGACCTTAACCATAACCCTACACTAGCTGGAGATCTTCCTGGCAGCAGCAGTGTGAGAACTTTGTGGATAATGAATGAGTTCAGCATGGAGATGAAGAATTCACACTATTAAAATGTAATTTTATCAAGGATGTGTTTTTGCTCAGAGTTGTGTATTTTATTGTCCATGCGGATGCTAACGCTAATGCTCCTGAAGCAGAAGAGCTGCAGTCTGGCCTTCGTGTCCTGCAGGTTAAAGGGGAAAGAAATTGAATAAATGTTATTTATGTGTGAGAAACAGTCGCTCGCTGTGCGTTCACACGTTTTATCATCAACACAACACAAAAACAGCAGCGTTTGGTCAAAAAGCTTCACTTCCTGTTTACCGCCTGACCTTTCTGATCGCTCTGCTGCGGCTTTTTCTGCTAATAATCAGGAGAAAACTCACGATAAACAGAAAAAACAGCAACACACACACACACACACACACACACACACACACACAGTGTCTGAGCTTTAGAGAAGACTTTAATG
>NC_060888.1:461891-466891 GCF_014805685.1 Silurus meridionalis | reverse complement strand
TTTATTACGAGTTGCAGCAATTAAGGGTCAGATGAGTGGCTGTGATTCAGAACTATATTCCAGAAATGCAGAAATGGAACGTTTAATGTTTTAAGTGGCGCGTCCTTTAGAGTGCTAAATGGAAGGGCTTTTCCTCCTGAGTGGATAAATGCATCTCAGGCCATGAGGTAATAAAAAACACCGAAAAAAAATAATCTCATTCTGAGAGCGAGAGAGAAAGAACGTAGAAAACTGTGATATTTTACTTTTTACCAACAACTTTTCCACATCTGAGCTTCACAGAGGAGAGAAATGAAGATGGTGTCTCAGATATCAACGGCTTTATCGCAGCAGAGCTGATCTTCTCCAGTAATCACACACTTCCACTCGTTATCCAGAGAACAGAACATCATCAGAACACACTCTTATACTCAATACCTTTATATGGAGCTCGCAGAGTACTCACATCACCATGCTCTGTGTGTGTGTGTGTGTGTGTGTGTGTGTGTGTGTGTGTGTGTGTGTGTGTGAATTCGGTTCTCTGCTGTAGAACATGTTTGAAGTTGCGGTTGTAAAAGTACACAAGAGCGGTGAGTATTACACTGTGTGTTATTGCACTTTAGATCCTGCAACAGAAAGATCAAAGCTCACGTCCTCGTTTTTATGCTTCTCTTTAAAGAAACACTAAAATTAAGTAACTCATATTTGTAGCCACTGATAAAAACTCACATCATAAAAACAAACAAACACGATTTAAATGTTGAAATGATGCTTTATGAAAGTTTTTTGTTATTCATGGACTTCAATTTTAAATCACCACTTCCTTATCATCATCCTCACCATCCTCCACTTCCTCCTCATCATCCTCCACTTCCTTATCATCATCCTCACCATCCTCCACTTCCTCCTCATCATCCTCCACTTCCTTATCATCATCCTCACCATCCTCCACTTCCTCCTCATCATCCTCCACTTCCTTATCATCATCCTCACCATCCTCCAGTTCCTTCTCCACTTCCTCTTCATCATCCTCCACTTCATCCTCCACTTCCTCCTCCTCCTCATCCTCATTATCCTCTCCATCCTCCTCCTCATCATCCTCCATGATTAAACTAAGTCAATGTCTACACTAATTGAGGATAAATGTGAATCTGCAGGCACACTTTTGTTTTGAATCTTTCTCAAAAGTTGAATTGAAACGTCTGAAAAGCTCACGTGTGCTCATAAACAAATTCAATTCAATTCAATTCAATTCAATATAAATAAAGTTTGAATTGAATTGAATTCTAATTTTATTACTATTTTTGCACATTGTGTTTTACCTGCTAGTCGAGCTGAGGTGCTGAACAAAGTGCAAAAAACAATGTGCAAAAATAGTAATAAAATGAGAGTTAACATTAAAGTAATAAAATATACAATATCATAAAAGGAAAAAAAGTTAATTATAAGAACTAAAACAAAAGAAAAAATAAAATAAAATAAGAAGCAGGAGACTGCACACCCTCTACTACACACAACACAAAATGCAAAACGTCAAAATGATGCTTTGACTAACGTCATTAATGGTGTTTTTGGTTTTCTGTCTCTTTTAAAACGTGCTATTGACTGAAAATTTAATCATTTTTGAAAGTCTTCATTATCACACGTCCACACTGTGACTGTTCACACACGACCGTGATTGTTTACACATGACCGTGACTGTTTACACATGACACATGACTGTTCACACACGACACGTGACTGTTCACACACGACACATGACTGTTCACGCGACCGTGACTGTTCACGCACGACCGTGACTGTTCACGCACGACCGTGACTGTTCACGCACGACCGTGACTGTTCACGCACGACACGTGACTGTTCACGCACGACCGTGGCTGTTCACGCACGACCGTGGCTGTTCACGCACGACACGTGACTGTTCACGCACGACCGTGACTGTTCACGCACGCGACACGTGACTGTTCACGCCGCGACCGTGACTGTTCACGCACGACACGTGGCTGTTCACGCACGACCGTGGCTGTTCACGCACGACACGTGGCTGTTCACGCACGACCGTGGCTGTTCACGCACGACCGTGGCTGTTCACGCACGACCGTGACTGTTTACGCACGACCGTGACTGTTTACGCACGACCGTGACTGTTCACGCAGGACCGTGACTGTTCACGCAGGACCGTGGCTGTTCACGCAGGACCGTGGCTGTTCACGCAGGACCGTGACTGTTCACGCACGACCGTGACTGTTCACGCACGACCGTGACTGTTTACGCACGACCGTGACTGTTCACACGACCGTGACTGTAACTGCAAAAATGTAGTTTTTTTAATGTATCCACTTTGGAAAGCGTTCACTGAAAATGACGTCTCATTGTGGACGTAAAGACAAAACCGGACAGAACAATTTATGTTTTTAAACGAGTGTGGACATTAGCGTGGAAAATTAGCACCAGGTGTCATGAAGTCTGTCTGATTCAAGTTTTCTATGCGTGATTTGATTGGACGGGAATCAGGAGACTGACTATTCTCCTTAGCCAATCACCATTAACAATAAAACATGAAATAGTGACGGCAGTAAAAGTACAGATACAACACTGAAGATTTACTCGAGTTAAAGTAAAGTACACTGTTTATAAAAGAGCTAATGAAGAACAACTACTCAATTACAGTAATGAAAGTATTTATAATTTGTTACTTTACACCACTGCGCATAAATTAGTCCTATAAATATTCATGTTATCATCAGTGTGGTTGTTGTAGTTATATCAAGCAGTAATACGGTGGCGCTAGACGCAACCTCACTCCTCTTTCGAGCGCAAATCACACGAAATGTTTCTGAAATGTTTCCAGTGTAACAGAGACACGCCCCTGATTTACATAAACTCCACCCCACATACTTTTACTTTACTTCGGTATAAAGCTGAAGTCAATACTGATTTCTGAGCTCAGTGTGAAATACTGACTGAACCCTGAGCTGAAAGATGTTCATTAGAGTTCTACTTCCTGTTTAAATAGTGAGATTTATCGTATCGAGTATATCCACAAACTGCGGGCCCCCGAGAAAGGCCCTTAGACCTTGACTGCTCAGCATGTTAGTGGCATAATTGTAAGTAGCTCTAAAGTGTGTCTGCTAAATGTTGTAGATGTGAATTTGGATGTCGTGTGGTTTCTCGACTCTTTGTGCTTTATTGATGTTTCTTCTGTTCTCGCTACACATTCAAACATGAGGCTTCAGAATTTCAGTGCTGAGCTCTTTGATGCTCTCTTCATGTGACAGAAGTACTGCAGCTCTTTTTCTGCAGAAACACACACACACACACACACACACACACACACACTTATTCAGAGCGGTGAGAAAAGCAGTTGTCATGGGAACCAACGAGCTCTCTGTGAGACGTGACGACAGTGAAACAGCCGAACGCTTCGAGATGTGAAGCTGCATCACACTCATGCACTCTTCTGCTGCTTGGGATTCAGCGTCTCGGATTCGGTGATAACAGTGACTGCGTCGCTGTGTGCGATCCTGACGCCGACTCTGACATTCCCACTGAATTATGGGATACAAACATTCTGTAGAAGACAACATGATCTCACAGTTCGACTCACAGTCGGAAATTTGTAACAATGCACAAGGAACAGGTTGGACAGAATGATAGGAGGATTGAAGATGAGATTCGATGTGGGCGGAGTCAAAAAAAAAAAAGATTTCGCAAATTTTATTACAAAAATAAATGCATTAGAATATACAGGAAGCTGTTTGGGAGGAACTCAACTCTCACCTAAACACAATATGTATAAAGACATACATATTAACTGAACATAGAAATAATGAATTTAAAATGCATAGATTTTGATTCTAAAATTTTCATGCAATAGTGTAACATCTGAATCTTCTCACCTCAGTTCTCACACTGCATCTTTTCCACATTACTGCAGACTAAACCATAATCTCTTATACACTGGTAGAACCTTCTTGATTTGTCCATCAACTGTGGTGGTTCTTCATCAGACAGGTCTGCATGTACTCACCTCTATACCTCATTCACCAACACTGATCTTCTTGCTCTGGTGGAATCCCAGCATCAGGTCCTTGATAAATTCTTTTCCTATTAGGAATAAGTCCAAGGAGAACAGTTTTTGGAAATAAAGAACTGCTCAAAGAACCTTTTAGAAGTTAAGATTAGAGTTGGTGTTCACCTGGAGCTCTCCCACACTTTTAGGAGATATAGTAGCTTCTTCACTCATAAAAGTTTCACTAGAGGTGTTCATGATTATTGATTTTACAGGCTCTGTAAAAAAGTGGAGTTTTATCAGCTGTAGCTCTGTTGCTATGCTTCCCTGACCATAACAATGTCAGCTAGAAGCCTTCATTTGAGAACTCTTCAGAGGAACAGGTGAAGTGTAGAAGTTTAGGTTTAACTTTTAGAAGAATAGATTATTTATGTTATGTGTTCTACATCTGTTCCTCCATAAAGAACCCTGAAAGGTTCCATATACCCTCTTACAGCAGAGAGTTTACTCTCCAGAAAGACTCTTAAATAAGTGTGAACACGAGAGTGTGGTGTTTGTTGAAGTTAAAATAGAATGTAGTTTAGTTACAATTTATAATTTATTACCACGTTAATCGAATAAAGAAACTCGGGTTTTGCCCTCAGGTCAGGAGAACAACGTGTGTGCAGTAAAGTGAGCACGCTGATGATGATGATGATGATGATGGAGCTGAAGATATAATAACAGTAGATGAAGTTTATATTTAGTGGCGTTCCCGAGCTCGTGCACGCCTGAACAACTGCTTCAGCTCATAATTGAATTACAGGATTTTTGCATGGCTGATTATCAGCTTGGAGAAAATCAGTCTTCCGTGTTAATGAAGTCTTGACCTCGGTGAAAAGGAAAGTCGGTTCGGCAAAACACACAAACAAATTATATCTGCACTGACTGCTGCACAACGCTACACAAGCATTTACAGCACAAACACTGAGCAACAATTTTATATTCTACACTAATAAAAGTAGTT
>NC_060888.1:454391-456891 GCF_014805685.1 Silurus meridionalis | reverse complement strand
CGGCACTGAGACACAGAGCAGCACTGAGTCACAGAGTGGCACTGAGACACAGAGCGGCACTGAGTCACAGCACAGAGCGGCACTGAGACACAGCGCAGCACTGAGTCACAGAGCGGCACTGAGACACAGAGCGGCACTGAGACACAAAGCGGCACTGAGACACACCACAGAGCAGCACTGAAACACAGAGCGGCACTGAGACACAGAGCACAGAGCAGCACTGAAACACAGAGTGGCACTGAGACACAGAGCAGCACTGAGACACAGAGCGGCACTGACACACAGAGCACAGAGCAGCACTGAAACACAGAGTGGCACTGAGACACAGAGCGGCACTGAGACACAGAGCGGCACTGAGTCAAAAAGCAGCACTGAGACACAGAGCGGCACTGAGTCACAGAGCAGCACTGAGTCACAGAGCAACACTGAGTCACAGAGCGGCACTGAAACACAGAGCGGCACTGAGACACAGAGCAGCACTGAGTCAAGAGCAGCACTTAAACAGAGCGGCACTGAGACAGAGAGCACAGAGCAGCACTGAAACACAGAGTGGCACTGAAACACAGAGTGGCACTGAGTCACAGAGCGGCACTGAAACACAGAGCAGCACTGAAACACAGAGCAGCACTGAAACACAGAGTGGCACTGAAACACATAGCAACACTGAGTCACAGTGCGGCACTGAGACACAGAGCGGCATTGAGACACAGAGCGGCACTGAGACACAGGCGGCACTGAGACACAGAGCGGCACTGAGTCACAGGCGGCACTGAGACACAGAGCGGCACTGAGACACAGAGCGGCACTGAGACACAGAGCACAGAGTGGCACTGAGACACAGAGCGGCACTGAGTCACAGAGCAACACTAAAAAAGATTAAAGCTCATATTTAGATTAGAGTTAAACTTTAATTTGCTTTAATTTGAAGTGAAATCAGATCACGCTCTGATTCCCATTAGTGAGCGTTCACTTAACTCCTTTACTCCCTGCTCTAATTTACATCTTTAATTTACACACACACACACACACACACACACACGCACACACACACACACACACACACACACACTGTTCACTATTTAACAGCATTTCGTCTCGGAGGTCTTCAGTGTTTTTTCAGGTTGTATATCAGTACATATGTAACATTTTGTTGAAATGACCAATAAATCTTTCCTGATGGAAACGCAGCCCCGAAAGCCCTGGACTTATAAACAACAGATCAACAGCCAAGTTCCAGAAAAGCCCAGAGTGCAGAACATAACATCAGCTTCATATTAATGCTCTCGGCCTAAAACATTATCGTTTCCATGGTCACAATCATTTTATTGTCGTTTCCATGGAAACAGCTCATTCACCGCTGCATGGTTTCTGTAGAGAGGATAAAATAGATGAAAAATATGATGTTGGTTTTAAAGCATCATTGAGAAATTACTGTGGCGTAGAAGAAACTCAGAAACACAGAAGGTCACAAGTTTTGATCTGGATCTGCGTAAAGCAGGACTGTGATGAACTCAGACCTTCACAGGTTTGATCCGAGCTCTGCTTTTATTACAAACTCCTGAAAGCTTGACCCTAGTTACAGTTGCTAAGCTGACTTTAATTAAGTGCCTGCAATGGATACCTGACCTTAAATCTGGCTTACAGCTGGAACCTGAAGCCTGAAGGAGAAGCCCATGACAGTTTCTATACATCACCTTCTAACATCTTCATCATGTTCTAACATCTACACCTTGTTCTAATATCTTCACCTTCTAATATCATCGTCATCATCATCATCACCATCATCCTCATCACCTTCCAACATCAAATTTTAACATTTTCACATTCATTTATTATCACCTTCTAACATCAACATAATCCTCATCACCTTCTAACATCAGCATCATCATCAAACATCATCGTCATCGTCATCGTCATCATCATCATCATCACGATCATCACCTTCTAACATTAACATCATCATTCCTTCTAACATCTTCATAACCTTCAAACATCATCATCATCACCTTCTAACATCATCATTACCTTTTAACATCATCACCTTCTAACATCATTATCATCATTAGGATCAACATCTTTATCACCTTCTAACATCAACATAATCCTCATCACCTTCTAACATCAGCATCATCATCACCATCTAACATCATTACCTTCTAACATCATCATCATCATCATCATCACCTTCTAACATCATCACCTTCTAACATCATCACCTTCTAACATCATCATCATCACCTTCTAACATCTGCATCATCATCACCTTCTAACATCATCATCATCATCACCTTCTAACATCATCACCTTCTAACATCATCATCATCATCATCACCTTCTAACATCATTACCTTCTAACATCATCATCATCATCATCATCAACATAATCATAATCATTATCATCATCATCATCATCACCTTCTAACATCTTTATCACCTTCTAAGATCATCACCTTTTAACATCATCATCATCATCATCATCATAATAATCAAAATTACATTT
>NC_060888.1:446891-449391 GCF_014805685.1 Silurus meridionalis | reverse complement strand
GAGAGAGAGAGAGAGAGAGAGAGAGAGAGAGAGAGAGAGAAGGAGAGAGAGAGAGGAAGAGAGAGAGAGGAGAGAGAGAGAGAGAGAGAGAGAGAGAGAGGAGAGAGAGAGAGAGAGAGAGGAGAGAGAGAGAGAGAGAGAGAGAGAGAGAGAGAGACAGACAGAGGAGAGAGAGAGAGAGAGAGGAGAGAGAGAGAGAGAGAGAGAGAGAGAGAGAGAGAGAGAGAGAGAGAGAGAGAGAGAGAGAGAGAGAGAAGGATAAGGAGAGAAAGACTGATACAAAACAAATAGAACACAGGCCGTGTTCTCATTCGGTTCTAAAAGAGAGGAAAACTATAATTAAAGCATAATAAATGTTAAAAACACGTTATAAATATGTTATAAACATTTATACTGTGTGTGATGTCGGTCCTGATATGTTGGTAAAAAGAATCAGTCACTGTAAGGATGTTATTTCATTATGCAGTCATCATGATGTCATTGTTCTGGCTGCTGATTGGCTGACGTTGTTGATTCGACAAAATTCTAAAAATATTTACATTTTTACGCAGCAGGCAAACGTAACAGTGTGTATGCATTACGACACGTCGGGGACTCTTCTTCCATCTTGTGAGTGGTCAACGGAGTTCATTCGACTCGGCGTTAAAGAGATTTGTAATGTGATAAATGTTTATTTTGTTCTCCAGTGTGAGAGGTTTCCACCATGGCTGCAGCTTCTCCATTCTCTAACCAATCACAATGCGATAATCCTTTTTCAACCGTTATTATTGTAGGTATTTGTGTGTGTGTGTGTGTGTGTGTGTGTGTGTGTGTGTGTGTGTGTGTGTGTGTGTGTGTGTGTGAGTGAGGTTGTGTTTGTTACTAATCTCTCAGTATTCCCATCATGACATCTCGCTCTCTTTCTACAGCTCTGATCAATCTGTTTAATTGAGTCGAGTCTTCGATCTGCAGCCGTGCTCATCTCGGCAGCTTTATGGCTCATCTAGGAAAGATAATTATTATCGGATTGGTGCGACCGGGAGGTTTAAAGTCAGCTGGAGTTTTATTGTTGAACACTGAGAGAATAATATGGTTTCTACAAGCATTCATTCTACATTTACACTCTTATTTTATCAGTTTAAAAACAAAACCTGAACTTAGATAATAACACACACATTGCAGAACACAATAAACTCAACATCTCTACACGATTTAATCAATTATGCATATTATTTATAGTGTTCTGTCAGGCACCCAATCATCATCACCTAACTGAGAGAACCTCAACCAATCACAAACCTTCCTCCAGTTATGCAGTTAGAGACTCTGCCCACCAAAATAACATCATCATTAAATACACTTTAAAGAAGACCTTAAAAATAACCAACCTGATACAGGAAATGTGAAGAAAAGGAAAGCTGTCAGTTCAAGAGTCAAGTCAAGAAGCCTTAATAGTCATTTCATCTATATATATGTGACGCAGTATACAATGTGGTCTGAGTACCTGAGGTGGGGGCGGGGCTTCACCCGGTAAGCGCCCCGGATGTTTGTGTAAACAACAAATCCACATTCTGGTGAAATAAAGGGAGCACAGTCCTGAGATCTCCGGCGACAATAAAAAGTCTGTCAGGGTTCGTTTATGGGTTTTAGAGAAATATGCAGTCTTACCTTCAACCTTCAAAAAAACATTCCTCTACAGTTCAACATCCAGAGTAATAGCAGAACTTGAGGACCTTTAGATGTGTTGTACTGCCATCATGGTTCTGCTCGTAGATGACTTCATTAGAATTTAAACTTGGTTTCTTGGAAACAGTTTCTTTGGAGACCTAGAAAGTAACAAGGTTGTGGGTTCATTTAGGGCATTTTATAACATTCTACATGAAGAACTTTGTTCTCTTTTATACGGTTCTACATAGAAATGTCCATACAGCCTTTAAACCAGGCCAGTCTCACCCCACATTGTCACATATCCACGTTGCCTCGGATGGGGTAGACATCCGACGCAGAAGGTAGCCCCTTTGAGTCGCTTTTCAACGTAGATGGCCGTCCTATACACTTAATCACTTATTATTTATAATAAATATTATTTATATTAATAAACACTTATTATTAATAATAATAAGTGTATCGGATTATTTATACTGTATTTAATAAATAATAATAATGTTACGAAATGTCCACTACGTACGACCGATTAGTTGGTTGTCCCCGACGCCAAATCGAAGATGACCCAAACCCTAACCCTAACCCAAACCCTAACCCTAACCCTAACCCAAACCCTAACCCTACCCCAAACCCTACCCCTACCCCTACCCCTAACCCTAACCCTACCCCTAACCCTAACCCTAACCCTAACCCTAACCCAAACCCTAACCCTAACCCTAACCCAAACCCTAACCCTAACCCTACCCCAAACCCTACCCCTAACCCTAACCTAACCCTAACCCTAACCTAACCCTAACCCTAACCCTAACCTAAACCCTAACCCTAACCCAAACCCTACCCATAACCCAAACCCTAA
>NC_060888.1:434391-444391 GCF_014805685.1 Silurus meridionalis | reverse complement strand
AACCCTAACCCTAACCCTAACCCTAACCCTAACCCTAACCCTAACCCTAACCCTAACCCTAACCCTAACCCTAACCCTAACCCTAACCCTAACCCTAACCCTAACCCTAACCCTAACCCTAACCCTAACCCTAACCCTAACCCTAACCCTAACCCTAACCCTAACCCTAACCCTAACCCTAACCCTAACCCTAACCCTAACCCTAACCCTAACCCTAACCCTAACCCTAACCCTAACCCTAACCCTAACCCTAACCCTAACCCTAACCCTAACCCTAACCCTAACCCTAACCCTAACCCTAACCCTAACCCTAACCCTAACCCTAACCCTAACCCTAACCCTAACCCTAACCCTAACCCTAACCCTAACCCTAACCCTAACCCTAACCCTAACCCTAACCCTAACCCTAACCCTAACCCTAACCCTAACCCTAACCCTAACCCTAACCCTAACCCTAACCCTAACCCTAACCCTAACCCTAACCCTAACCCTAACCCTAACCCTAACCCTAACCCTAACCCTAACCCTAACCCTAACCCTAACCCTAACCCTAACCCTAACCCTAACCCTAACCCTAACCCTAACCCTAACCCTAACCCTAACCCTAACCCTAACCCTAACCCTAACCCTAACCCTAACCCTAACCCTAACCCTAACCCTAACCCTAACCCTAACCCTAACCCTAACCCTAACCCTAACCCTAACCCTAACCCTAACCCTAACCCTAACCCTAACCCTAACCCTAACCCTAACCCTAACCCTAACCCTAACCCTAACCCTAACCCTAACCCTAACCCTAACCCTAACCCTAACCCTAACCCTAACCCTAACCCTAACCCTAACCCTAACCCTAACCCTAACCCTAACCCTAACCCTAACCCTAACCCTAACCCTAACCCTAACCCTAACCCTAACCCTAACCCTAACCCTAACCCTAACCCTAACCCTAACCCTAACCCTAACCCTAACCCTAACCCTAACCCTAACCCTAACCCTAACCCTAACCCTAACCCTAACCCTAACCCTAACCCTAACCCTAACCCTAACCCTAACCCTAACCCTAACCCTAACCCTAACCCTAACCCTAACCCTAACCCTAACCCTAACCCTAACCCTAACCCTAACCCTAACCCTAACCCTAACCCTAACCCTAACCCTAACCCTAACCCTAACCCTAACCCTAACCCTAACCCTAACCCTAACCCTAACCCTAACCCTAACCCTAACCCTAACCCTAACCCTAACCCTAACCCTAACCCTAACCCTAACCCTAACCCTAACCCTAACCCTAACCCTAACCCTAACCCTAACCCTAACCCTAACCCTAACCCTAACCCTAACCCTAACCCTAACCCTAACCCTAACCCTAACCCTAACCCTAACCCTAACCCTAACCCTAACCCTAACCCTAACCCTAACCCTAACCCTAACCCTAACCCTAACCCTAACCCTAACCCTAACCCTAACCCTAACCCTAACCCTAACCCTAACCCTAACCCTAACCCTAACCCTAACCCTAACCCTAACCCTAACCCTAACCCTAACCCTAACCCTAACCCTAACCCTAACCCTAACCCTAACCCTAACCCTAACCCTAACCCTAACCCTAACCCTAACCCTAACCCTAACCCTAACCCTAACCCTAACCCTAACCCTAACCCTAACCCTAACCCTAACCCTAACCCTAACCCTAACCCTAACCCTAACCTGTGTACATATACGTGTCTGTGTGTGTGCATATGCGTGTCTGTGTGTGTGTATGTGCGTGTCTGTGTGCGCGTTTCTGTGTGTTTGTGTGTGAGTGTGCGTGTGTGTGTGTGTTTGCGTGTGAGCGTGCGTGTGTGTGGACACACTTGAGTGTTATTATAAATTGGGCTAAAAGTAGACGGTGTGTTTGAATGAGGTCAGGACAATCGATTATTGCTGGTCAGAGATGAAAAATCATGTGCTGCATCTGCGAGAGCCGAAAGCGAAGAGGAAAAAGAAATAATTGCTCATTTACTGATGCACTGCGCAAAAACAAGCCGGAATCAAAAGTAACGACGGCTGTGAATTGGAAAGGGACGGTGGCTCGTGTCTCTCGTCTCAGAGAAGAGGCGGAAAATAAACACAATATTGTTGGTGTAGCGGAGCTCATAACGAGTCGGGAACGTGAAGCGTCCCTCTCGCATCCGTCTCAGAGTAAGCAATTAAAGGAAGTGGGTCAGCGCTTATTGAAACAGGGCCGCGTCCGTATTGTCTTTTATTAAAAACAAATAGGTTGTGTATCTGCGCCTCTCTCGCTGTATGATTGCGGAGATCAGTGAGGTCGAGAGTCCGAGTCAAAAACAAAACAACAAATTGCTTTCTTATGTCTTTCATCTCTCGCATCTTCCTTCGTCTCCTGATGGAGACATTACGCCTTGCCTAGTTCACCAATAGCCATGCCTCCTCTTACACTCCCTCAACACTCTGCATACACACCAAATACTCTCCTCAACACTCTGCATACACACCAAATACTCTCCTCAACACTCTGCATACACACACCAAATACTCTCCTCAACACTCTCCATACACACCAAATACTCTCAACACTCTGCATACACACCAAATACTCTCAACACTCTGCATACACACCAAATACTCTCCTCAACACTCTGCATACACACCAAATACTCTCCTCAACACTCTCATACACACCAAATACTCTCCTCAACACTCCATACACACCAAATACTTCCTCAACACTCTGCATACACACCAAATACTCTCCTCAACACTCTCCATACACACCAAATACTCTCCTCAACACTCTCCATACACACCAAATACTCTTCCCTCAACACTTTCCATACACACCAAATACTCTCCTCAACACTCTGCATACACACCAAATACTCTCCTCAACACTCTCCATACACACCAAATACTTCCTCAACACTCTCCATACACACCAAATACTTCCTCAACACTCTCCATACACACCAAATACTTCCTCAACACTCTGCATACACACCAAATACTCTCCTCAACACTCTCCATACACACCAAATACTCTCCTCAACACTCTCCATACACACCAAATACTTCCTCAACACTCTCCATACACACCAAATACTCTCCTCAACACTTCCATACACACCAAATACTCTCCTCAACACTCTGCATACACACCAAATACTTCCTCAACACTCTGCATACACACCAAATACTCTCCTCAACACTCTGCATACACCAAATACTTCCTCAACACTCTCCATACACACCAAATACTCTCCTCAACACTCTGCATACACACCAAATACTTCCTCAACACTCTGCATACACACCAAATACTCTCCTCAACACTCTGCATACACACCAAATACTCTCCTCAACACTCTGCATACACACCAAATACTCTCAACACTCTCCATACACACCAAATACTCCCTCAACACTCTGCATACACACCAAATACTCTCCCTCAACACTCTCCATACACACCAAATACTCTCAACACTCTGCATACACACCAAATACTCTCCCTCAACACTCCATACACACCAAATACTCTCCTCAACACTCTGCATACACACCAAATACTCTCCTCAACACTCTGCATACACACCAAATACTCTCCTCAACACTCTGCATACACACCAAATACTCCCTCAACACTCTGCATACACACCAAATACTCTCCTCAACACTCCATACACACCAAATACTCTCCCTCAACACTCTCCACACACCAAATACTCTCCTCAACACTCTGCATACACACCAAATACTCTCCTCAACACTCTGCATACACACCAAATACTCTCCTCAACACTCCATACACACCAAATACTCTCCTCAACACTCTGCATACACACCAAATACTCTCCTCAACACTCCATACACACCAAATACTCTCCCTCAACACTCTCCATACACACCAAATACTCTCCTCAACACTCTCCATACACACCAAATACTCTCCTCAACACTTTCCATACACACCAAATACTCTCCTCAACACTCTGCATACACACCAAATACTCTCCTCAACACTTCCATACACACCAAATACTCTCCCTCAACACTCTCCATACACACCAAATACTCTCCTCAACACTCCATACACACCAAATACTCTCCTCAACACTCTGCATACACACCAAATACTCTCCCTCAACACTCTGCATACACACCAAATACTCTCCTCAACACTCTCCATACACACCAAATACTCCCCTCAACACTCTGCATACACACCAAATACTCTCCCCTCAACACTCTGCATACACACCAAATACTCTCCCCTCAACACTCTCCATACACACCAAATACTCTCCCCTCAACACTCTCCATACACACCAAATACTCTCCCTCAACACTCTGCATACACACCAAATACTCCTCAACACTCTCCATACACACCAAATACTCTCCTCAACACTCTCCATACACACCAAATACTCTCCTCAACACTCTCCATACACACCAAATACTCTCCTCAACACTCTGCATACACACCAAATACTCTCCCCTCAACACTCTGCATACACACCAAATACTCTCCCCTCAACACTCTCCATACACACCAAATACTCTCCCTCAACACTCTGCATACACACCAAATACTCTCCCTCAACACTTCCATACACACCAAATACTCTCCCTCAACACTCTCCATACACACCAAATACTCTCCCCTCAACACTCTCCATACACACCAAATACTCTCCCCTCAACACTCTGCATCACTCAGAAAACGTTTGTAGCTGCTAGAACGTTTCTCACAGATATATATTTATATAAAAATATTTATATAATAAACTGTAATGATGCCGTGGTATAAGAGCAATAAAACACTCAGGGTCGTGCCTTAAGAGAAAAATAATCAGTGATAGTAACCACACACACACACACACACACACACACACACACACACAGTGCTAATTACTTACAGAATTTGGGATTTTTTCTTTTTTTAATTGCAGAAGAACAGTGTGATGTGTCGAGACTTGAAATTTGTGTTAATTAAAAAGAACACAACTTTTTACCACCTTGACACTACAGACAGAAGGAAGAGAAATTAGTGCACAACAGACCTTACACTGTGTGTGTGTGTGTGTGTGTGTGTGTGTGTGTGTGTGTGTGCACTTGCATCCTCTAAAGCTGAGTATTTGCACCCTAAGCTGCAGCATTTTGTCCTGATCCTCTGAGCTGCTTCTCTCTCAGGAAACAGCCGCTATGGATCTACCCACGATCTGTCAATCACTGCACTCCTCCACACACACACACACACACACACACACACACACACACTTACAGACTTTATTGCAGGACCCCAATCATGTTGAACAGTTTTAATTGTAATGTGTGCCCATAAGCCAGAACTCCATCACTGGAACCTCAGTAAGACGTGTTCTCACAGACATAAAACGAGTGCTGATGGAGTTATGATGAGGTTCAGTCTGTTTTCTGGATACAAAAATAACAGATATACGTCTTACTGCAGTGTATCTTTGTGTGTGTGTTTGAGAGAAAAAGCGAAAGAGAATACCGTACCAGACGTGTTAACTTTCGCACGTTTTGTGTTGGAGCACCGCATTTAAACATCACAGAACACCGATACGAGTTCTCACTCTCACATACGCCAAAACAACTTCTCTGTTTTTCCTCTGCAGACAGACGAGTGTCTGTGAATGAGCCGTTACTATGGAAACAATAATGTGTTTCAATGAGAAACCTGTCCTGATTGGTGGGAACGTTCTGGAAAGTCCTGACCCTGATCATTGTTTCCTTTCATTGCTGTTACAGTCTGTTGTTTTTCTGAATCTTTCACTCTGGAACATCCTGCGTGAGAGCGTTCTGTTCATCATTACAATAATCTGATAAAAACAGGGACCGAGACGCCATTTATTGGATCAAAGCCTTTTCTCTTCTCTGCCACTCGCTCCCTCTATTTCCCCCTCTGTGCATTAGCGTGGGCATCACCGCAGTAAACTCGGAATAATGGGTCTTGCTGAGCTCGAGGGGGATTAGAGACGATCAATACCTGGCAACCCAGAACATAATCTACACACCGGGCGTGTAGGGAAATGCATTAGTGCGACTACACAGCCTGTTAACACACCCACAGGTCATGTGTTATTGAGTGTGTGTTGGGTTTATGAGGCTGCGTTTAGAAAGGAGGCAAAAGAAAAACACACACACACACACACACACACACACAAAGGCCAAACAAATTACACAGGCACTTCAGACTCCACTACAGCTCACTCGCTAAAATATCGCTTTTGTTTCAATTTAATTGGATTCACAGTTTGGAGGATTTATCAACAGGGCTATTGTGTGTGTGTGTGTGTGTGTGTGTGTGTGTGTGTGAGGACAGTGCAAG
The DNA here is from genome assembly GCF_014805685.1 of Silurus meridionalis. Taxonomy (NCBI): domain Eukaryota; kingdom Metazoa; phylum Chordata; class Actinopteri; order Siluriformes; family Siluridae; genus Silurus; species Silurus meridionalis. Next base: position 438,036 of record NC_060888.1, on the reverse strand, counting down.
TGCTCCTGCCACAACACACATTGCCTTTTTATCATTTTATTAGATGAACAACAAGAAAAAAAACAAAGGAAAACAAAGGTGATGATAATCAGGGGGTGGAGCAAAAAAAATAAGTTATTATCAGTAGTAAGACTCACCTGCATGAGAACGACTGATCTCTGTTTTCTTCTCTATTCTGTCTTTTTTTCCCCCTTTTTTATAACACTTTTTTTTGTTTGTTTCTGAATGTTTAGATTTTTCTGTGATGTTTTTATATTATTTATATTATTACTTTTTTTCACCTTTTCTTGTCTCTGTCTTTTTCTCCATATATCAAGTCAAGAAGCTTTTATTGTCATTTCAACCGTATATATAACTGACGCATTACACAAGTTCCTCCTGAACCCTGGTGCAACATACAACTACAATCACAAAAAAGTTAACACAATCACAGAGTTAAGGACTAGTAAGTGTCCTCGCTACATAAAGTGCATCATGTGCAACCTGGTGCAAACAGTGCAAAGACAACACAAATATATTTTCTCTCTGTCTCTGTCTCTCTCTCTGTCTCTCTCTTTCTCTCTCTCTCTCTCTCTCTCTCTCTCTCTCTCTCTCTCTCTCTCCACTCCACTCCAACATTTCCTCCAAGACCTGAAGAGTCACCACATGCTGGTCCGTCTGGACAACACGTCGGTGGTCTCGTACATCAACCGCCTGGGGGGTCTTCGGTCTCACCCCCTGTACAGGCTGGCACGCCGGATCCCTCTGTGGTCTGAAGGGAAACTCCTCTTACTGAGAGCTGTTCACATCCTGGGCTGGTTGAATTGTAGAGCGGACGCCCTTTCAAGGCAAGGGCCTAGGCCCGGTATATAGAGGCTTCACCCCGAGGTTGATCCCCAGGAGGGATCTCCTCTCGCAATCCGGGGGAACCCTGGTTCACCCCTGCCCGAAATTATGGAAGCTGTGGCTGTGGCCTCTGAGGGGGCATGGTTTCTAGCAGATGGTCTCTCTACTGAGATAGTTGAGACCATCCTCCATTCCAGAGCTCCCTCCACGAGAAGGTTGCATGCCGCTAGATGGCAGCTGTTCTCCACATGGTGTGAGCACCATGAGTTGGACCCAGTCAACTGTCTGGTTGGGTCAGTTCTGAAGTTCTTGCACAAACAGTTTGCAAAAGGGTTGGCCCCGTCCATCTTAAAGGTTTATGTGTCGGCTAATGCGGCTTACGGTACCCCGCCCGTAAACACCCTAGGGAAACACCCTGTCATGACACGTTAAAAGGATCAGGGACCTACAGGCCCTGTCTGTAGCCCCGTCTCTCCTGGTCGTGTTGCAGGCATTCTGCCCTCCTCCCTTCCTAGTTCCAGACCAGGAGAAGCAGAATTGACTGTGTCTAGTGTGAGCACTGGGTACATACATCCACAGGACAAGTGCTTGAAGGAGGTTGGAGCAACTGTTTGTCTGCTATGGCCCTCATAGGAAAGGTTTTGCTAATAACCAGACTCTCAGTAGATGGATTGTGGATGTGATTTCGGTTGGTTACGAGTCCTCTAGTCTTCCCACTCCGTTCGGAGTCAAAGTTCATTCGACCCGGAGTATGGCAGCCTCTACAGCCTTGTCTGCAAGGGTGCCCCTGCAGGACATATGTGATGCTGCGGGTTGGTCCACCGCATTGACCTTTGTCAGGTTTTACGACCGAGATATCAGTGCCACTCCCGGCTATTCTGTCCTGCATGCTGGTGTTGCTCAGCCACTCTAGGCAGGGACTGGTCAGTATGGTGCAATGGTATACTCGTTCCCAAAGCATTTCGAGGCAGTTAGAGTTCCTGAATGTAAACGTCTCTAGGTTACAGATGAAACCCTAGTTCCCTGAGGGAATGAGAGGCTGCGTCTCAGGCCATACTCCCTGCATCCCTGTAAGCGCTTACCTTCACCTTGCTCAGAAGGTAATGCCGCTACCATCGCCCCGCCATTTTGTAGCTTCCTGGTTTGCATGACCTGCTGGCGAACATCTAGGCCCTGCTGGTGGATTTCTTCTGTGACAATCTACACTGGATTCCTCAAAGTGTTCCCCATCTGCCAAAAGATGGAGAAGGGTACAGGCTGGTTCAGCTGTCCAGCAGAGCTGCAGCATTCTGCCGCCAGTTCATTCAGAGACTCCTCACTGGACCCAGAGACTTATTATGGAGAGCAGCAGCCAGTGGATTATTATGCACAGCTAAAGTACTGGGACTGGACATAGCCTTGATTTTAATGAACACAAACATGTTGGACATCTCTGGATTACCAGTGTTTTACTGTGGACTTTTTAAAATCTGGAATGTTTAAAAAAAAAAAAAAAATAGAACAAAGGCTGTCCAACACTACACTGGTTGCTGGAGGATCCTCTGGTGTACAGCAGGCAACTGGACATCTCCAGTATGACCGTTCATGCACTGTCCAGAACTCCAATCTCCTTGGTCATCGTGGCGCTCCAGGAGCTTGTATACATCACAGAGTCAGACTTCTCGAGGGCAAAGGACCTGGCAGCACGTATGAGACTGATGTCCCTGCGTGTTGTCAATCAGCTCCTACACTGCTGGAGATCTGCACTAACATCAGAGGAGCGTGTTCAGCTGCTGGACTATAAACACACAGAGGCTGGTCCTGCAGAGGATGAACCCTTTTCCCAGCTGAACATCGCTCCTGACCTAGACGGATGTGAGGGCCCCCTCCTGGAGTGCCGGAGTGAAGGGGAGATGGACTTTGGGTCAGTGATGGGGAAGCTGCTCTACAGAGCTTCTGTTAAGGTTTTGATTAAGAAAAAACTGAGTGGGAGGGTAGACATCCCATGGAGGAGTGTTTTTAGTGGGTTTTAATGCTGATAATAATAGAGAGTGGAGGCAATGTACAAACCACCAAAAAGAGCTGCCGACCTCCAGTGGAGGATTTTACATGTTATTATCTCTGTGAACTCTTTTATTTCTGTTTTAACCCTGATATTGCACATGACTGTCCTTTTTGTTCACAGAGAGAAACGGTTTTTCATGCTTTTATTCACCGCTTCAGGTTGCAGTCACTGTTTGTGTTTTTAGTCAAGAAGAAGTCAAGTCAAGTCAAGTCATTGGAGCATTTTAAGGTCTTTTTATGTTGATTTTGTCAGAAACTGATTATTCTGTCAGGGATCCCGGCAGGACACGGTGCATGGCCAGATTATTCTGTCATGAACTCTTGTGGGTGACTAGGTGAGTGAGGACTGGATGGGAGTAGGGTAATGAGAAAACAGGCTTAAATAAAAAGTAAGCAGAGCAATGGGGCAAAGGCAAAAAAAAAGTCCAACAACAGTCCAGGGTCGAAAACACAGGCAAACAGGGCGACAAAAGACAAAAACCAAATCCAAAAAACAGTCCAAAAGAGTCGGCAAACAGAACAATGAAGACAAGGCAGAAACACAAACCAAAAACAATCCAGAGGTCAAAATTAAAACAGAGCAGAACAGGGGTCAGGAACAGGAACAGGAGAAGGCAGGGTGGCAAGAATAATCTTCTGGGACTTTGAGATAAGATGGCCTCGAGCTAAAGTCTTGTGTATCCTTAAATACCGGGAGGTGTGGGAAAAACGGCAAGATGGCCGCCAACCTGGAAGTGCGCCTCACGGAACCGGAAGTGCACACCATATGCCCGGAAG
>NC_060888.1:414391-424391 GCF_014805685.1 Silurus meridionalis | reverse complement strand
TCATCAGTGTTACACTCATCAGTGTTACACTCATCAGTGTTACACCCATCAGTGTTACTACCCATCAGTGTTACTACCCATCAGTGTTACTACCCATCAGTGTTACCCCCATCAGTGTTACTACCCATCAGTGTTACCCCCATCAGTGTTACTACCCATCAGTGTTACACTCATCAGTGTTACTACCCATCAGTGTTACTACCCATCAGTGTTACTACCCATCAGTGTTACCCCCATCAGTGTTACTACCCATCAGTGTTACTACCCATCAGTGTTACACACATCAGTGTTACTACCCATCAGTGTTACCCCATCAGTGTTACTACCCATCAGTGTTACCCCATCAGTGTTACTACCCATCAGTGTTACTCCCCATCAGTGTTACTACCCATCAGTGTTACCCCATCAGTGTTACTACCCATCAGTGTTACCCCCATCAGTGTTACTACCCATCAGTGTTACTACCCATCAGTGTTACCCCCATCAGTGTTACCCCCATCAGTGTTACACTCATCAGTGTTACTACCCATCAGTGTTACTACCCATCAGTGTTACCCCATCAGTGTTACCCCATCAGTGTTACTACCCATCAGTGTTACCCCATCAGTGTTACCCCATCAGTGTTACACACATCAGTGTTACTACCCATCAGTGTTACTACCCATCAGTGTTACTACCCATCAGTGTTACACCCATCAGTGTTACCCCATCAGTGTTACTACCCATCAGTGTTACCCCCATCAGTGTTACTACCCATCAGTGTTACTACCCATCAGTGTTACCCCCATCAGTGTTACCCCCATCAGTGTTACTACCCATCAGTGTTACTACCCATCAGTGTTACCCCATCAGTGTTACTACCCATCAGTGTTACTCCCCATCAGTGTTACTACCCATCAGTGTTACCCCATCAGTGTTACCCCATCAGTGTTACTACCCATCAGTGTTACCCCATCAGTGTTACCCCATCAGTGTTACACATCAGTGTTACTACCCATCAGTGTTACCCCATCAGTGTTACTACCCACCAGTGTTACCCCATCAGTGTTACCCCATCAGTGTTACTACCCATCAGTGTTACACAAATCAGTGTTACTACCCATCAGTGTTACCCCATCAGTGTTACTACCCATCAGTGTTACTACCCATCAATGTTACCCCATCAGTGTTACTACCCATCAGTGTTACCCCCATCAGTGTTACACACATCAGTGTTACTACCCATCAGTGTTACTACCCATCAGTGTTACACTCATCAGTGTTACTACCCATCAGTGTTACCCCATCAGTGTTACTACCCATCAGTGTTACTACCCATCAGTGTTACTACCCATCAGTGTTACTACCCATCAGTGTTACCCCCATCAGTGTTACTACCCATCAGTGTTACACTCATCAGTGTTACTACCCATCAGTGTTACCCCTATCAGTGTTACCCCCATCAGTGTTACATCCATCAGTGTTACACCCATCAGTGTTCAGCCCCCATCAGTGTTACCCCCATCAGTGTTACCCCCATCAGTGTTACTACCCATCAGTGTTACCCCCATCAGTGTTACCACCCATCAGTGTTACCCCCATCAGTGTTACTACCCATCAGTGTTACACCCATCAGTGTTACACCCATCAGTTTTCAGCCCCCATCAGTTTTACCCCATCAGTGTTACCCCATCAGTGTTACTACCCATCAGTGTTACCCCTATCAGTGTTACTCCCCATCAGTGTTACCCCATCAGTGTTACTACCCATCAGTGTTACCCCCCATCAGTGTTACCCCCATCAGTGTTACTACCCATCAGTGTTACCCCATCAGTGTTACTACCCATCAGTGTTACCCCTATCAGTGTTACTACCCATCAGTGTTACCCCATCAGTGTTACTACCCATCAGTGTTACCCCCATCAGTGTTACATCCATCAGTGTTACACCCATCAGTGTTCAGCCCCATCAGTGTTACCCCCATCAGTGTTACCCCCATCAGTGTTACTACCCATCAGTGTTACCCCCCATCAGTGTTACTACCCATCAGTGTTACCCCCATCAGTGTTACTACCCATCAGTGTTACACCCATCAGTGTTACACCCATCAGTTTTCAGCCCCCATCAGTTTTACCCCCATCAGTGTTACCCCCATCAGTGTTACTACCCATCAGTGTTACCCCTATCAGTGTTACTACCCATCAGTGTTACCCCATCAGTGTTACTACCCATCAGTGTTACCCTCATCAGTGTTACATCCATCAGTGTTACGCCCATCAGTGTTCAGCCCCTATCAGTGTTACCCCCATCAGTGTTACCCCCATCAGTGTTACTACCCATCAGTGTTACCCCCCATCAGTGTTACTACCCATCAGTGTTACCCCCATCAGTGTTACTACCCATCAGTGTTACACCCATCAGTGTTCAGCCCCCATCAGTTTTACCCCCATCAGTGTTACTCCCATCAGTGTTACACCCATCAGTGTTACACCCATCAGTGTTACCCCAACAGTCTTACACCCATCAGTGTTACCCCCAACAGTGTTACACCCATCAGTGTTATCTCCAACAGTGTTACCTCCAACAGTGTTACTACCCATCAGTGTTACCTCCAACAGTGTTACCCCAACAGTGTTACACCCATCAGTGTTACTACCCAACAGTGTTACCCCAACAGTGTTACCCCCATCAGTGTTACCCCAACAGTGTTACCCCCATCAGTGTTATCTCCATCAGTGTTACCCCAAAAATGTTACACCCATCAGTGTTACTACCCAACAGTGTTACCCCCAACAGTGTTACCCCCAACAGTGTTACCTCAACAGTGTTACTACCATCAGTGTTACCCCTATCAGTGTTACCCCCATCAGTGTCAGCCCGCATTAGACACTCACAACTCACATCAGTCCAACTCCAACACATAACTGTCCTCTTCCTGCTGAAACACTGAGACATTCCCTAAAACATGACAACAAGACACGTGTGTGTGTGTGTGTGTGTGTGTGTGTGTGTGTGTGTGTGTGTGTGTGTGTGTGTGTGTGTGTGATAAAGAGTGTGTCTTCTGAAACACAAATAAATGACTAAATGATGCACTTCATCTGAAATGAAGCTGAACACATCATGATGCCTACATCAAGGACATGACAGGCGAGCTGCAAGAACATGGCTCAGGCATGATTCAGGAGCATGCACACACACACACACACACACACACACACACACACACACACACACACACACACACTATTACAGGTTTGACAGCTCTGTCTACAAGAGTTAGATGCACTGAAGCGAGCTATATGTTAAGAGAGATAGAGTCAAGCATCAATTTATTTTTTATGAGACAATTTGAGTAAAAGAGAGAAAAATACAGAGAGACAGACAGAGAGTGAGACAGACAGAGAGACAGAAAGTGGTGAGACATTATGAAGCTGTCTCAGAGGAGAAAGAAAAAAATTGGATGTGTGTATTTTCAGAAATCAGCTTTGATGACTTAATTTATATTTTGTTTGCATGAGCAGGAAAAGGAAACAGATCCTCTATACTGAGTTCTGATTGGCTGAAAACTGCAGACGGCATGGTGCTGAGAGACACTAATGCTGTCCATTGAAAAATCGAGATAGAAATGGAGATGATCAGTTTAAATGTCGGATGTATAGAGAGATCTGAACTTATTAATCTGATTACTCTGACATGCTCGTATAAACGTTCCTCGAAACATTCCTGCATTTTTGTGTGGTCCCACCATGAGCTTTAACCTAGGTGGAGATTTATATTCCATCAGCTCTTATTTATTACCTGCTCTCTTGTCTCACCTCTTATTTCTCACCTGCTCACTTGTCTCACCTCTTATTTCTCACCTGGTCTCTTATCTCGCCTTTTATTTCTCACCTGGTCTCTCATCTTGTCTCTTATTTCTCACTTTTCTCTCATCTAATCTCTTATGTCTTACCTGGTCTCTGATCTCATCTCTTATTTCTCACCTGGTTTCTCATATTGCCTCCTATTTCTCACCTGGTCTCTCATCTTATGTCTTATTTCTCACCCAGTCTCTCATCTCGTCTCATATTTCTCACTTTTCTGTCATCTTGTCTCTTATTGCTTACCTGATCTCTCATCTCATCTCTTATTTCTCACCTGGTTTCTCATCTTGCCTCTTATTTCTCACCTGGTCTCTCATCTTATGTCTTATTTCTTACCTGGTCTCTCATCTCATCTCTCATTTCTTACCTGGTCTTTCATCTCATCTCTTATTTCTTACAAGGTCTCTCATCTCGCCTCTTATTCCTCACCTGATCTCTTGTCTCGTCTCTCATTTCTTACCTGGTCTATCCGTCTCATATCTTACTTGGTTTCTTGTCTAATCTTTAATCTCCTGTTTGGTCTTTCTTTTCTCAGCTTATGTCTTATCTGGTCTCTTTGCTCACTCTTGTCTTATAGGAATCTCAGCGTTGTAGTTTTCAGGTTCTTTACTCACAACCAATTTTAAACTCTAAACTTCTGCTTGTGTTTTTTTCTAAGATGAACTGAGCACCAACTTTCAAACAGAATGAAGATATAAATAAATAAAAGTTTGCCATGTTCCGACTGGCAGAAGGAGGAAACACTGAAGAGAAACGAGAGAAGATAAGAGAAGCGAACAGCACACTTTCTGGTCCGGGATCAAAGCCCAGCGCTGGAATTTAAGTCCACGGCTAACAAATGTTTTACACTACAAACACGCCAGAGACGACGACACATTTACAGTAGTGCAAAAGAAAACCGATCGTGGTCCAAGTGCGGATTAACGGCCTGGCGGCTCAGAGCAGTCAATCTCGCGCTGAATTTGTTTTTCTCTTCTTGGCAAAGACGAGCGAGTTTGACGGCGAGGAAAAAGCCAGTGAGAGACAGACAGACAGGAGGCTTGACTTCCATGACAACTGATCAGTGGGTGAAATGAAAGCGAAGGGATTGCTACGATTCGTTTGTGTGCGTTTGTGCGTGTGTGTGCGTGTGTGTGTGTGTGTGAGATGTGACACAAAGGGATCCTGTCGTCAGTCGACTGTGAAAAGTTGTTTTCTGCTCTGTTGTTCACAGTAGAGAGGAGGAGAAAAGAAGCTGAGCAGGAAACGACCTTTCCTCTTCCTACCTCTGTCTCTCTCTCCCTGTCTCTCTCTCTCTCTCTCTCTCTCCCACTTTCTCTCTCTCGCTCTCTACCTCTCTCTCTCTCTCTCTCTCTCTCTCTCTCTCTCTTTCCCGCTCTCTTTCTCTCTCGCTCTCCCACTTTCTCTCTCTCGCTCTCTACCTCTCCTTCTCTCTCTCTCTCTCTCTCTCCCCATCTCTCCTTGCTTGCTCCACATTAGAAAGAAGAAGCAGATGTTCAGGTTTTTTCAGGAAGAAATCCAGCATGGCCAGGTGTGTTCCTCTTGCCGTGTGTTGCTAAAAGCGGCGGGAGAATAAATGGAGGTCAGAGCAGAACTCTGAGTGCTGAATAAGAGAAGTTTCTTTGCTGAAAACGCAACTTTGCGGTTTGACTACAGAACTGATCTCAGACCTGCTTGTGAGAAACTCCATTTCACATCTTCAGCATTCGGATTGCTCTCAAAGCGCTGACTCTGTGTTTCCGTGCACATGCAGGACTCTTTCTCACCTGTTTACACGAGTGCTGAGTGAGGGATGAGTTCTCCAGTTTGTTTTCTATCTGTTCTGAAATAAATGATACACAGTGAAGTATCCAGAAGTGCTTTTCCAGAACTGAGAGTGATGAAGGGAGGAGGGGGAAAGAAGCAACATAAAGGAGAGACAGATTATTGAAGATAGAGAACAAGAAGAAGAAATAGCATGAAGGAGAGAGAAGAGACAGAAGTCAGTCTGAAAGGAAAAACAGAGAGGTGGAAAGATATAAAAATGTATAAGGGGAGAAAAACATGAGTAAAAATACAGGAACGTGAAAATGTAAATTGTAAATAAGTTTATTTCTATTGCACTTTTCTCAATGGACATTGTCTCAAAGCAACTTTACAGAATATGTGAATTATAGAAAAAAGTGAATATAAGGTGAATGTGTGTTTATCCCTGATGATGAAGCCTGTGGTGACTGTGGCAAGGAAAAACTCATTTGTGCTCATCAGAAGAACATGCGAATGCTTTTGTACAATTATTTAATCATTTGTATTCAAGCAGTGGTGACCGTGTATTTGGTATCTGGACCTTCAGTGGAGACTTTCCCCGACTTAATCCACCTCTTAATACACCACTATCACCTCGCGATTATAGAAACCATCAATACAATTTTTACTATATAAATACATTTTACTAAAACAACAAACCCAGTTTAGACTCCAAACCTCTACACTACAACCACAACTGTGCACCTACAACATCTGGAGCAGTTCACAATCAATATTTATCTAATAACATGACAAAACATTAAAATGTAAATAAAACACAACCTACTCACCAGAGATACAGACTCATAATGTGCAGCGCCCCCCAGAGGCTGTAATCCAGTGGTATCGCTCGTATTCACTGGTCTGGAAGTGAAGAACAAACCCTTTCCCGGGCTGAGACACGCTATCTAGCTACAGGGTTGGTGACCTCCTCACCATGTCTCGCTTTGGATGGATTTTTAAGTGTCTGAGACCGAATCAATTTCTCTTCCTCTGTAGGTGTAAAAAAGTCTAACTCAGATGTATGAACGTGTGCAGAGCTACACACGTGTTTTACCAGTCGAACTCGGCTGTAACAGTTTCCCTCTGAACAACCAATCAGAGGACGGAAATACTGACGCTATTCTGGTCCAGTGATCTGCTCTGTGAGGAGAATCTGAAATCTGATTGGATAAAGAAACAGAGCTGTTGGTAATATTCTCTATGGTAAAAGTCCAGCAGTACTGATTCTGAAGGCTCTGAGCAGATTAGATTCACATGGCAGCACATAGAGGCTGAAATCTGATTGGACAAAAAATCATCAACATCCACATACACGTACTGAAGCAGTGCAGCCGAGAGAAACGCCACGAAATAAAGAGAATAAACTGATTAAATAAATTAATACAATTTAATGGAACAAACATTAGAATAAAATAAAATAAAAATTCTATAGAGGGGTCTGTTGTCCCCTCATGTTTCAAACAGTCCACCATTGTTCCTGTCCCAAAGAAACCCTAGCCCGCCTGCCTTAACGACTACCGCCCTGTAGCTCTGACCTCAGTAGTGATGAAGTGCTTCGAGAGACTGGTCAGAGACTTCATCACTGCCTCACTACCGGACACACTGGACCCACTACAGTTCGCATACCGTCAGAACCGCTCTACTGAGGACGCAATTGCACATCTTCTCCACACTACAATCAGCCACCTGGACCAAAGAAATGGGAATTATACAAAGATGCTGTTTGTGGACTACAGTTCAGCATTTAACACAATAATTCCCTCCACACTCACCTCTAAGTTGGAGGTCCTGGGACTCAGCCTGCCGCTGTGTCAATGGATCTCTAACTTCCTGACTGACAGACCACAAGCCGTACGGGTGGGAAAACACACTTCATCCACCCTCACCCTCAGCACTGGAGCTCCCCAAGGTTGTGTTCTGAGCCCCCTGCTGTACTTACTGTACATGTATGACTGTGTGGCCACTTCCAACTCCACCACCATCATCAAGTTTGCTGACGATCTCCAACAACGACGAGACGGCCTACCTACAGGACTAAGGAGTTGATCGTGGACTTCAGCACGAAGCAGGAGCAGTCATACCAACTGCTAAACATCAGCGGGACTCCGGTACCTTGGTGTTCACATCACACAGGGCCTGTCTTGGTCCTGTCACATCAACACCCTGGTGAAGAAGCCCGGCAGCGTCTGTACCATTTGAGACGCTTAAGGGACTTTAATCTTCCCTCTCAGGTGCTAAAGACTTTTTACACCTGCACCATTGAGAGCGTTCTGACGGGTAGCATCACTTCCTGGTTCGGGAACAGCACCATGCAGGACAGGCGAGCCCTCCAGAGGGTGGTGCGTTCAGCTGAACGTACCATCCACACCGAGCTCCCTGACCTGCAGGACATCTACAGCACGCAGTGCCGGACCAGAGCCAGGAAGCTTGTGAAGGACCTCAGCCATCCCAATAATGGACTCTTTTCTCTGTTGTGTTCAGGGAAACGCTTCCGCTCCCTGAAAGTGAACACAGAGAGAATGAGGAGGAGCTTCTTCCCGCAGGCCATTCGGTGTTTAAACCAGGAAACACCCAGGATCTAAAAACTGGCCCACTCTCTCCATCATCAGACCTTTTTCCCTGCACATATCTCACTTTTCGTGCTACAACACTTTAGACACTGGACTCGCACAGTGCAGTGCACTTTACTTTTCATATTTTTTATATTCTTATTTTTTTATACCACACCATTCCGCACAAGGGCACTTTACACCACACCTTACTGCACACGGACACTTATGGACACTTTACACCACACCAGACTGCACACAGACACTTTATGGACAATCAAAACCATGCTTAACTTTCTTTACTGTTTACTGTTTAACTGCACACTGCCATAAGCATTTATTTGTGTATATATACAGTATATATATCTTTATATCCTCATATTCTTTTTATATAGTTTTGATACTTTATTTATCTGCCTTCTTTTTCTTTCTTTTACTTTTTTTATTTTTATGCTCCTTTTCACCCCATTTTATTCCCTCATGCCGGACCGTCGTAAAAAGCATTTCACTGCATGTCGTATCTGTATGTATGTGTATGTGACAAATAAAATTTGATTTGATTTGTTTTGATTTGAGAATTTAGGTTGTAAATGTGGGTCAGTGCTTCTGATAGTGTTTAGTCCAGCAGAGAATGATTTACTAATATATTGGTTTCACCTAAAGTTTTAACCTCCAAACCATCTCAGCATCAGTTCCTCGTGTACATCAGTGAATGTAAAATAGTTAAACCAGTTTTTATCATTTGTCATGCATGAATTTCTATTAAACTTTTTTTGTTTTTGTAAATGTGTTGAATTGATGAATTGTGCAGATGAATGTTGAAGGTCACTAATGAACGAGTGAACGACATCAGATCTACATTTTCTAAAAATAGATAAACAAATAAACAAGAAATGAATGAACACTTGTACAGTAAAAGTGTGAATCTCGTCTGGTCTCATGCCCTCAGTATAAATCATATATTCAATCAAATAAATACATTTGTGCTGCTGAAATTCAAAGACGCCAAACAGAAGAAATTTAGATTTAAAAAGTTCAGGCTTTTGTAAGAAATGCGATGTGTTGTGCTGTTTGTACACGTTGTTTTGAGAAATGTTTTTACTGATTTATAAATATTAATGATGATTAGAGAAATGCTCCAAACATCTGCAAATAAATGAAACTACAGTGGAACCCCCTTATCTCCACCTCGGTTAACTCACAACCCTATTAAGTTGACGTTTTTGAAGTGGAACCGCCAAAATCTCGCTTTGTTTTAGCATTTTTTAATCGGTTATTTCAATTTTTTCATGTCGCCGAACCCTAATATCTCGAGCACAAGGGGGGCAAATTTGACACTTAACATCGGTTATGTGAGGAATCCCCCTGCCACGCCCCCTTCAGCGGCGGCATTCCCCGAAGCACCCTGCTTCTTCTCCCGCAAGGAGCTCGTCGCAGTCATGCTGATCACACACACCTGACTCTCATTCACTCACTCATCCCATCACCTATTTAAGCCCCTCCCCTCCACACACTCGCGGTCCGTTATTGTTTGTGCATGATGGTATGTGTTGGTTCATGTCGGTCTGTGTAATCGCGTATACGTATCCCGCTCAGTACCCTTCTTCTCGGACTCCGCATTCTCTCTACGCTCCCCCGGATTCCCCCGATCCTGCTGTTTTCCATCTTCACGCTGTCTGCACCATGTTTATCCGTTGCTGCCCAGCGCTGCGCTTTCCATAGCGCGGATCCGTGGATTCTCTACACCAACTGTCTCTGCTTTCTCAGACCTTGGTGGACGGCGCTCCCGGAGCGCAGCACTGGATATTACTGCTTCACTAC